>NW_026691919.1:0-162500 GCF_028018385.1 Neofelis nebulosa
CCACCAGAGGCCCAATCACGTGAACCAAGCATTCACCCACCGTCGAGAAGGCCACCTCCAAGATGTCTTCTTAGCAACCCCAAATCCAGAATTCACCCACCTCGGATTAGGGCGTCCCTCCTCGGCCCGGACGGTGGCAGAAAGTTGCCTGTGCTCACCAGCGTCCCCCACTTGCTGTTGTGGTTCGATGGCAGCTTCCTGCCAAGAGCAGCACAGTGAGACACCGAATCATCAAGCTGCCTTCCTCAAGACATCTATTATTGGGGCGCCTGGGTGGCGCAGTCGGTTAAGCGTCCGACTTCAGCCAGGTCACGATCTCGCGGTCCGTGAGTTCGAGCCCCGCGTCAGGCTCTGGGCTGATGGCTCGGAGCCTGGAGCCTGTTTCCGATTCTGTGTCTCCCTCTCTCTCTGCCCCTCCCCCATTCATGCTCTGTCTCTCTCTGTCCCAAAAATAAAAAAAAAAAAAAAAAAAAAAAAAAAAAAAAAGACATCTATTATTATGAACCCCCTCATTGTGGGTTTGCCCCGCAAGCCTGTGCCGCGGAGGCGAGGACGCAGCCTGCCGCCTTGTAATGACACTCAGCCACAGGGCTCACAAGCTCCGCTCTCCAAACTGTTGTTTTTTAGTGTTTATTTATTTTTGAGAGAGAGAGAGAGACAGAGACAGAGACAGAGAGAGAGAGAGCTGGGGAGGGGCTGAGAGAGAGGGACACAGGATCCGAAGTAGGCTCTGCACGGACAGCACACGGCCTGACACAGGGCTTGAACCCATGGACTGTGAGATGGTGACCTGAGCCGAAATCAAGAGACAGACGCTTGGGGCACCTGGGTGGCTCAGTCAGTTAAGCGTCTGACATTGCCTCAGGTCATGGTCTCACCGTCCTTGAGTTCGAGCCCCGTGTCAGACTGTGCTGACAGCTTGGACCGGCTTCAGATTCTGTCTGTCTCTCTCTCTCTCTCCCCTCCCCCGCTTGCACTCTGTCTCTCAAAAATGAATAAACACTAAAAAAAAAAAAGGCGCTCAACCGACTAAGGCAACTAGGCACCCCCTGAATATTATGTATTGAACCTACTACTGGTTCTTTTTTAAAAAAAAATTTTTTTTAATGTTTATTTATATTTTGAGAGAGAGAGAGAGAGAGAGAGAGAGAGGCGAGATGACACTGTAATGTTTTCTTTAAGTTTCCTAGAAAGCTTAAAGTCAACTTTCAGCATTAGGACTCTTACCTTATAGAAGTGCCTGGATGGCTCAGTCAGTTAAAGCGTCTGACACTTGGTTTTGGCTCGGGTCACGATCTCACAATTTGTGAGTCTGCGCCGCGCACTGGGCTCTGTGCTGACAGCATGGAGTCTGCTTGGGATTCTCCCCCCGCCCCTCCCCTGCTCATTCACTCGCTCTCTCTCTCAAAATAAACTTAAAAAAATTCTTTTTAATAAAAAAAATAAAAAGAATTCTCACCTTATAAAAAGTGCAACAGTTTAATGCATTGCATGTTTAATTCCATTTGTTCTGGAGGAATCTAAACATATTTGAAAAACAAATACTACAAGGAACAAATATTAAAAATTTTAAAGGCCTCAGCATTTGAAGAGTGGCTATCGTGTATCATACACTGTCTTCACCCCTTTTCATTTCAGAGAACTGACCATTTTCTAGGGTTCCCCCCAAATTCTTTACGTGGTGTTAAGGTTGGGGCAAGCTAATTATGAGGAAAGACAGCCGAAGCAAGTGACGATGGGGAGTCCGGGGACTCAGGACAGGCACACGGATACGGAGTTAAATTGTCATGGATGTACCTGTTTAGTCCCCAGGTACCTTTCACACAAGTTGACACGAGAAGAGCCGGTGCACACAAACGATGCCCAAACGGCGGTACACAAGCGACACGGACATTGGGCCATCGTATTTTCAGGGCATCCTATATGTGCCTTAAGACAGCAGCCCGGGGCAGCTCTTCCTCGGTTGGGGCACAAACCTTACCTGTTTGTAGGGGTCTGTGGATGGTGAGGAACGGGACCTTCCATGAACGTACTGTGGCCTCTCGTGTTGATCCAGACCTGCGTCCAAGATGTCATCCGCTGAGTGATACCGCCCAGAACTCCTGGCTTCTAGAGCGTTTCTCTGTTCCCTCCAAGAGGCTTGATACTCAGCAAAGGTTCCAAGTCTCTGAGGCGGTTCTGGTTTTCCCATGTTCGCCGTTTTTCCGTGACTGCTGGGGTTCTCTCCAAAGGAGGTCGTGTGGGCCCTGTTCTGGAACGAAGGCTCTGCACCCTCGTACCCATGGCCCGCTGTCCGCGGCCTCTCCAGCTTCTCCTTCGGGAATCCACAGAGTGCTTGCCTCTGCCCAGGTCTCTGGTGAATGGGTCTGCTGCTTTCCTCAAAAAACTTGCACCTGTCGGCGAATGTGCCCACGGTGTCCTCGGATGCACCCGGGTGCCGGTGGGGGCGATCGGGCCCTGCGAGCCCCACCTCGTTCATTTTCTCGGGTTCGGAGTACGATTTCAGCTTCTGTTGCACCGTGAACTGTTTCCGGCCCCCAATGCGGGGAACGTGCGGCAGGCCCCCTCCAGACGGGGACGGCTTGGGCAGGCCCCCCTCCCAGAAGAGGGGAGCGGCATCCAGATGTGTGCTGTGCTCCTCAGTCCGCGGCTCTGCTGACCCCGCGGGACGATCGGCCGGGCTGGGCTCCAAGTCACGGCGCTTAAAGGACGTGGCCCTCAGGACCCGGGCTTGGGCCTCCTTCAGGTGGTCTTTATAGGTGCCCCGGAAGGAACCTTCTGGGGAGGCGCCGGGGACGCCTCCCGGCTCCACCTGCCAGCCGCCGGCCTCCCGAGCCGCCTCGTCGGCCCCAGCCAGCGCCACCGTGCTTCTGCTCTTCTGCAGGTTGGCTCGGCGCATCTGGACCTCGTTCCTCAGGGTGGTGGCGAAGCGGTCGCTTCTCCGGGTGGCTCTGCCCACCTGGCCATCGAACGGGGGCGGCCTTTCGGCACCAGCTCCCGGGCCGTCGTCGGGCGGGCGTGCCCCCTCCCGGGCCAGCGAGTGCAGCATAGGTGTCTTCTGAGGGGAGATCTTGCTGCTTTCTCCTGCGGCCCACAGGAAGCCGTCGGCGGCTTCCTTCCCCGCGGCTCCTGCCCGGTGGGCGGCTGTCTGTGGCTCCTCGCTTCCCATGGGGTGGCCCTTGGCTGCCTGGTCGCTCTCACGGGTGTGCGGGGCCTCCTCCTCGTGCTGGCGGATGTGACCCCAGGGCCCGTGGCCCATCGGGTGCTCAGTGGGGAGTTCGTGGGCTTCTGCGGCCCTGTCAGACTGCCAATATTCCTCGTGGGGCTGTCCCGCCTGGGCGCTTGCCTGCAGGCACTGTCTGCTGGTCACACAGTAGTAGCGGCTCTGCCCACCGCTGTCGCCCTTCTGCTCAGTGGCACCGGGCCACCTGAGCCGAGTGGGGCCGTTGTCCTGGACACAGTGGGCAGAAGGCTCCTGGCGGCCGCCAGGGACAGCCACACAGTGCTGCTCCCTCAGCGACGAGGCGGCCCTGGGGCCGTCGTGACAGAAGGGACTCTCGTCACTGTACTGGCGCGGGTGCTGGCAGCCAAAGGCCTGCGGGAAACGCACGTCCGTGCTGGACAGGGAGGCCTGAAGCCGGCCAGGGGCCCCCGGGAGGCCGCCCGGCCTGTGGTCAGGGGTCGGCACCCCACCGTCCAGGGGGACGTGGGGCGCAGGGCCCGAGCTCCCGACTCTCTTCCCATTGCCGGGCCGTGCCGGCCTCCACTGCTGACTGGCGGGCTCTGGTCTCCAGTCACTGCGGGGCTGGTCCTGGGGTGGGCCTGGAAAGTGCTGCACACTGGCGGTGTCTGAGAGTGGAGGGCCCTGGGCCTTCTCGTGGCTCTTGGTGGCAGCGAAGCTGTCACTGCGGAGAGGGGGAGGTGGTGGAGGAGGGGAGGAAGGTGCTTTTCTCTTATCGGGGACATACCAAACCGGTCCCAAATTTGATTTCCCAGGGGTGGCCAGCTTGGTCTCAGGACTGTCCTCTGGCCTGGGGCTTCTGCTGCCGTCACGGGGGGCCCGGGGTGGCAAGTACCCGAGCCTGTCCTCCAGGCCCTGGGGGTCACTGGCAGCCTGGCCCTGCCGGCCGCCCGGCCTGGAGGCCTCCCCCAGGCCCACGTTGTAGAGGATGTTCTCTGCAGAGGACACATCAGCCTTGGGCAAGGTGTGGTCGGGTGTGCTGGAGCTGGAGGAGAATGAGCCGTAAGCTGAGTCCCGCTTGCTCGGGCCGCCCAGGTGGTCGATGCTGTCATTGGACCTGGCGGCGGAGAGGTGTCTGGAGGGGTAGGGCTGGGAAGGGCTTGCTCAGGCCACCCAGGCTGTCGACGCTCCCCAGGAAACTAAAGTGGTCAGAGGTACGCTGCAGATTCGTGTGCTCCCACGTGCCAGACAGGTCATGGGAGGAAGAACTAGGAGGAAAGAACCAGAGAGAAGAGTTTGCTTTTGAAGCGAGCAATAGTAAAGGGGACAAATGAGGAGAGCAGGACCAAGAACACAGCTGGCCCCACACAGAAACGTCCAGATGCCGGGGCGCCCGGGTGGCTCAGTGGGTTAAGCGTTCAACTTCGGCTCGGGTCATGATCTCACGGCTCGTGAGTTTGAGCTGTGCGTCGGGCTCTGTGCTGACAGCTCAGAGCCTGGATGGAGCCTGCTTCGGATTTTATGTCTCCCTCTCTCTCTGTCCCTCCTCTGCTCGCATTCTGTCTCTCTCTGTCTCTCTCTGTCTCTCTCTCTGTCTCTGTCTCTCTCTCTCTCTCTCAAAAATAAATTAACATTAAAGACATTTTTTAAAAAAGATTATTCTGTGACCTGTGAAAATGACAGGAAATTCACATCGCAGCACTCACAGATAAGCTGTGATTGGAACACAATTATGGCCATTTGTTTACACACTGTTTGTGAATACTTCTGAGCTATAACGGCAGAGCTGGGTACCTGCAACCAACAGAGACCCATGAAGCTTAAAATATTTCCTACCTGCCCCCTCAAAGAACAAGACTGTGGACCCCGGGGTTTAGCGTATAAAAGGATTCTTCTTATGGATTACTAAAACCGAAGAAGCAATCAAATGACAGTAATTTTCTCTTCTCTTTTTAAAATTTTTTTACGTTTATTTATTTATTTTGAGAGAGAGAGAGAGAGAGAGCAGGGGAGGGGCAGAGAGAGAGGGAGAGAGGGAGAATCCCAAACAGGCTCTGAGCTGTCAGCGCACAGCCCGATGTGGGGCTCGAACTCACGAACAGTGAGACCAGGACAAGTTGGATGCTTAACCGAGTGAGCCGCCCCAGTGCCCCAAATAACGATAATTTTCAAATTAAAAGGGGAAATCCAGAGATAGCGTTACTTTTCCACACCCAAATATTAAAGTACCAAGAGCTCCTCTTAACTCTCAGTTAATGGAATATTTGATAAAGGACCCAAGCCACAGGCTTTCTTAGCAAAACAAACACTGCCGTGCTCAGGGGACTCATTAACTTGACAGAGTTCACTGGAGCTGTACCCGAATGCCAAAAATACTGGTTCTGAAGCAGGATGGGGCCTAAGACAGGGAAATACAAAATCAGGTTAGTTGCTACAAGCTGGGAGATATGTTTGTTAAGGAATCAGTTATCCTATGAGGTAGTGACCGTGTATGTAGGAGGCTACTGGCTCTCGATGGTAAAACTACTTATCCAAGCATGTTAAAAATGCTTCCGTGGGGAGCCTGGGTGACTCAGTCAGTTGAGCATCCCACTCTTGATTTTGGCTCAGATTATGATCTTACAGTTTCTGGTTTCGAGCCCCGTGTGGGGCTCTGAGCTGGCAGCGTGGAGCCTGCTTGCGATTCTCTGTCTCCCTAGCTCTCTACCTATTCCCCTACTCTCTCTCTCTCTCTCTCTCTCTCTCTCTCTCAAAAATAAACATTTAAAAAGAGAAAAACTGTTTTCATTAAAGTTCAACAAAGCTGGAACATTCAGGCTTCAAGGTAAGAAACAAAAAACAAGAAAAACTGCCACAACCCTGGCGACTTCAGGTTTGGGGAGAACCAGATTGAATGGGAAAAATGTGTGATTAAGGCAAGGACACAGGAAACCGAACTGGCGAAATCACTCTTAAAACAAACACAAGGGTTGGGATGAGCACTGGGTGTTGTATGGAAACCAATTTGACAATAAACTTCATATATTGAAAAAAAATAAATAAATAAAAATAAAATTGCAACCCACTCCCCCAAAAAAACAAAAACAAAAACAAAACACAAGGGGCGCCTGGGTGGCTCAGTGGGTTAAGCGTCCGACTCTTGATGTTGGCTCAGGTCACGGTCTCAGGGTTTGTGAGTTGGAGCCACAAGTCGGGCTCTGGGCTGACAGCACAGAGCCTCCCTGGGATTCTGTCTCTCCCTCTCTCTCTGCCCCTCCCCTGTTCTTGTGTGCTCTCTCTCTCTCTCTCTCTCTCTCTTTCTCTCTCTCAAAAAAAAAAAAAAAACAAACATTCAGAAAAGCACGTCACTGACCATTTATAAAACAAACAAATGAACAACAGAACCAACGAAAACACACAACAAGGGCTCCATCTACAAGTTCTGAGGATACGGCAGCTACCGGGGACAGTGACATTGTCCTGAAGGCAGGGGACCGTTGGCTTGTATACCCTTTCCTAAAAGGACAGAGCAGTGCCCCTCTCAGACAGAACAGGAGGCGGTTCTCCTGCACCCTCCCCTCAGTGCCCTGGAGGTGATTTCTCTGTAACATCTGAGGTCTGGGCAGCTATAAATAGTGCCCAGCACTGTTCCCACACGCATGTGGGCAGCAAACGTGATTCTGTCATCAACAAACCACCAAATGGGCTTAATGGAAATCATATTACTTTACGTCACTTTGATAATGAAAATAAAAGGCCCACTTTTCACTTAACTTTTACTACTCAGTTGAGAATCTGTGGTTTTTCAAAAATACCCTGGACTCCAAATACCATCATCTCTTGTCACTTTCAACAGGTCAGTGCACTGAGATGTATTGCCTTCACAGAAGTACTTCAGAAGTTTGTAGCAGACCGGTGTTTACTAACGATCAAAAACTGATTTTGAGATGGTTACGTTAGCTCTACACACACAGGCACAAATGCCCTTCCATAACAGATACTCACGCACGCACACTCACATACACAAACACATACATTCAAGCACACACGCGCAAGCATGCACTTACATACATGTGCACACGCCACACTTACAGATACACCTGTACATACACATACATATACACGCTCATACATGGGCTCGCACACACCCAAAGCCACCCTGCTTAAAAAATATTAAGTTTACTTATTTATTTTGGGGGAGGGGGAGAGAGGGTGAGAGGGAGACAAGAAACAATCCCAAGCAGGCTCTGCACTGTCAGCGAGAAGCCCAAAGCTGGGCTTGAAGCATGAGATCGTGACCTGAGCCGAAGTCGGACGCTTAACCCACTGAGGCAGCCAGGCGCCTCCCCCCTCTCTAAAAATTTTTTTAAGTTTATTTATTTATTTTGAGAGAGGGAGACAGAGCCATCATCCTTTTAATATGAGACTTGTGAGGACACTGGCCACTCACCCAAGGTGGCCAGGAGAGGCCTCCTCCAGCCAACACCCCTGTGGTGCGGCCACACACCTGCCTGGCACATTACCCCTTCTGACCCTGAAATGTGGACTCTAAGTAGCCCAGAACTTCCCCTTCCATCCACTGACCTACAACTCCCAGCATCTGGGTCTCCCGCTCAGTGGGAAAGCACCCCTGGGCCCCCGAGGCTGGATGGCACCCTGGCATGTGGGCTGTGAAGCCCTGATTTCCTCTATAAGGAGAGCCCTGGGGGCTGGGGAGAGGGTGTTGATGCTTAAGAGAACGGCCTGGGAGCCTCGCTGGAATACACTTGCCGAAAGAGCCTGTCTTCTTTTTCTTAAGATTTTTTAATGTTTATTTATTTTGGAGAGAGAAAGACAGAGTGTGAGGGGGGAGGGGCAGCGAGAGACGGGGGGACAGAATCTCAAGCAGGCTCCAGGCTCCGAGCTGTCAGCACAGAGCCCGACGTGGGGCTCGAGCTCACGGACTGTGAGGTTATGACCTGAGCCCAAGTCAGAGGCTCAACCAACTGAGCCACCCAGGCACCCCGCTTCTGCCTTCTAATGTGCACGTAAAAGTCTCAGAAGAAGGGTGGTTGCTGTAGGCACATGGGTGGACGGACAGCCCTCCCACTCAGCTCAGGACCACCGACCTGGCTGGCCCAAAGGGATTCAGCCCAAAAAGGTAAGTCCCCAAGCTCCTGATTTATTAAACAACATAAATGAGAAAGCACATTTGTTCATCCTTGGTGTTTTAGTTTTTTTCTTTTTTTTAATGTTAATTTTTTTTTGAGAGAGAGACACACACACAGAGAGAGAGAGAGACAGAGACACAAAGTGTGGGCAGGGGCGGGGGAAGAGAGAGAGAGAGACACAGAATCCAAAGCAGGTTCCAGGCTCTGAGCTGTCAGCATAGAGCCTGACATGGGGTTTGCGAACCACGAGATCATGACCTGAGCCGAAGTCAGATGCTTAACCAACTGGGCCACCCAGGTGCCCCTAGTTTTTATTTTCAAGGCTTGGACACCTACCTACCCACTGAAGAATTTAGACATTTCTACTGGAAATGGTGTGTCAGCAGCTTTTCCTCATCAGAAAAAAAGCCTCTGACTGTTGATTTCGGCTCAGGTCATGATTGTACCGTTTGTGAGTTAGAGACCTGCATGGGGCTCTGCGCTGACAGTGCAGAACCTGCTTGGGATTCTCTCTCTCTTCCTCTCTCTCTGCTCCTCCACCACTGGCACGATGTCTCTCTCTCTCTCTCAAAATAAATAAATTAAAAAAAAAGAGGGGTGCCTGGGTGGCTCAGTTGATTAAGCATAGGACTTTGACTCAGGTCATGATCTCGCTGTTCATGAGTTCAAGCCCCAAATCGGGCTCTATGATGACTGCTCAGAGTCTGGAGCCTCCTTCAGATTCTGTGTCTCACTCTCTCTGCCCCTCCTCTGCTTGCTCTTTGTCTCTCTGTCTCAAAGATAGATAAATATTAGAAGAGGGAAGGGAATGGGGAAGGGGGAAGGGGGAAGGGGGAAGGGGAAGGGGAAAGGGGGAAGGGGGAAGGGAAGAAAAGAAAAGAAAATCACGCTGAAGTCAAGAGAGGTGCTGTTGTGGCAGGGCTGGGAAGTCATGGACGTTGGTGGAATGTCGAACACCGTCCATCCCAGTGGGAAACAGTGCCTACCTGGGGTGGTGACGGCCGTGCCAGGAAGGACAGGAGCTGGCAGAGGGGAATGGAGATGCTGGTGTGTCGGGGTGGCTATCAGAGAACTTGCCAGGAGTGAGGCCTCCAGCTCAGCTCATTCTTCCTGAAAAAAACAAAAACAAAACAAAACAAAACAAACCGCAGACAACTCAGGAATTGCAAATAAAGGACAACCCTGTGCCAAGACGGGAGTGAGGCACGGAAATATGTTACAGCTACTCCCGCATGACTGATAGCATTGCTTCCGGAGCTTTCCACGGTATCTGGATATGAAAAATTGTTAACTTTTATTAATGCAGAACCCATCCTAAGGCAGAGTGAGAGTCATGAGCTCCAAAATGTGAACTAAGCCTTATTCTTCAATTTTTGCTCTAAACAGGTAAATAAATCTTGTCCTCGCCTCAGCCATCAGTAGGACTCTGGAAGGACTCTTCTGTCTTTCCTGTTTCAGCATAGCTAGGCACACAGCCGTCAGCCTCCTTGAGGAGGAGAGATGCACTAGAGAGAAGTGCAGGGGGTCCCAGCTCAGCCGGGTCACACACAGTTTAGACCACTTCCTTTTTTTAAAAGTTTATTTATTTATTTTGAGAGAGAGACAGAGAGCAGGGGAGGGGCAGAGAGAGAGAGAGAGAGAGAGAGAGAGAGAGAGAGAATCCTGAGCAGGTTCTGCACTGTGAGCACAAAGCCCATTGCAGGGCTCCAACTCCTGCACCGTGAAATCACGACCTCAGCCAAAATCAAGAGTCAGATGCTTAACCGACTGACCCCTAGGCGTCCCTGGATGACTTCTATTTACTCACTTCACTAAGTAAACGCAGACATCTTGACATTAACTGAGACCAGCAGAGGCGCATTCATTCCTCTGAGCCTCTCAAGTGCCTGTGAAGTCAGCTAAGGGTCCCCATCGTGTGAATTCATGATGCCCTAGAACGACGGCTCTAGTCCGTTCAGCGAGGACTTGTGAACACAGTATGCCGCGTCTTCCTGGGCTCCTGCGCCCCTGTCCACACCCTCCCATCGGTGGCTTATTCTTTTTTTGGCTACACCGCCTGGGAATGATAAGGGAGGTTCAGTCACAAATCCCTACAGCTGCCATGTAAATGTTCACAGAGCATCCAAGAGAACGGTGGTGTGTGAGGAGAGCCACGCACCTGCTTCTCCCAGTCTCCATGTCTCCACGTCTCCAATTTGGGACAGAACTCGCTCACTGTGGCCAGTCTGCAGCTCAAGAGGCTCAAACTGAGCCTCTCTAGGTGCTTGACAGAGAGCAGACATTCTTCCAGGCAGGCAAAGACATTAAAGGATATTAATGTTAAAAGCATATTAAAGAAACCCGGGGTGCTTGGGTGGCTCAGTCAGTTGAGCGTCTGATTCTTGACTTTGGCTCAGGTCGTGATCCCAGCGTCATGAGATTGAGCCCCACAATGGGCTCTGGCTGGGTGTGGAGCCTGCTTGGGACTCTCTCTCCTCCTCTGCCCTTGCCCTGCTCGTGTGTTCTAACACACACACTCTCTCTCAAAACAGTAGGAAAGAGGATTAAAGAAATCTGAAAAGTATGTATAACTTAAACCTTCTGACAACTCACGGGGCGCCTGAGTGGCCGAGTCACTTAAGTGTCTGACTCTTGATTTCGGCACAGGTCGTGACCTCGCGGTTCCTGTGTTCCAGCCACGCTGACAGTGTGGAGCCTGCTTGGGATTCTCTCTCTATCCCTCTCTCTCTCTGCGCCTCCCTCAAAAACAAATACATAAACGTTAAAAACGTTCTGACAACTCATAATTAAGGAGGAAAAGTAGATGGGTGGCAAAATGTGGAATGTATTGACTTTAGGAGTTTCCCCATGAACAAGAGCAAAAAAACGGACAACTTCATCACACCACAGAAGTAAGGAGATTGCAATCCCAAAGTGTACCTCATCGAGTTTCTCCAAATCCTCGTGAGGAAGGTTCTGGCTACGTGAGTCTCGTGTTCAGGTGGCATTTTCTGTGCTATCGCATCAAGGATGTGTTTCATCTTCCTTTATACTTAATTAATGAAGGAAATAAACTAGACTGAGAGTGGAGGCAAAGGAAACAAATAAAAAAAGGAAGCCTGAAAAAGAAAATGCCTTATAATCTGTGGCAACATGTTCCAACCCAGCACATGGCAAGACTGGGGTATGTGCTGGCTGACTTGGGGGGAGGGGAGGCAGCAGGGCTCCAAGAGTGCACGCACTCCCTCCTTTTTAAAAAGACAATACAGGGGCGCCTGGGTGGCTCAGTCGGTTAAGCGGCTGACTTCGGCTCAGGTCATGATCTCACAGTCCGTGAGTTCGACCCCCGCGTCGGGCTCTGTGCTGACAGCTCAGAGCCTGGAGCCTGCTTCGGATTCTGTGTCTCCCTCCCTCTCTCTCTCTCTCTCTCTCTCTCTCTCTCTCTCTCTCTCTCTCTGCCCCTCCCCTGCTCATGTTCTGTCTCTCGCTCTCTCAAAACCAGCTAAACATTAAAAAATAAAATAAGGGGCGCCTGGGTGGCGCAGTCGGTTAAGCGTCCAACTTCAGCCAGGTCACGATCTCGCGGTCCGTGAGTTCGAGCCCCGCGTCAGGCTCCGGGCTGATGGCTCGGAGCCTGGAGCCTGTTTCCGATTCTGTGCCTCCCTCTCTCTCTGACCTTCCCCTGTTCATGCTCTGTCTCTCTCTGTCCCAAAAAAATAAATAAATAAAAAACATTGAAAAAATAAAAAGATAACACATATAGATGCATGTCTATTCCAAGAAGACATAGTTGACAACCACAGTAGAAATTAAGAGCTTTTAAAAAAAAAATCACCCAGTGAAAAGGTTGTACGTATAAGCTACACATAAGGATATTCCGGCTATTGGGGATAGTGACGTTTTCCTAAAACATAATGGACTTTTCATCAGGTCCTTTGAATTTCCTAGTGCATAATGAATGTATTTGGGAAGGTTCCAGCTACCTTCTGTTTCTCAGCCCCTCTGACTACCTAAAACGGCTGGATTCATGCCGATAAGAGAGAGGACGACGTTCTGGACCCAAAAGCGTTCATTCCATCACAATGCTGTGAGGATGCTGGTCCGGCAGGTTGTGGGGAAAGAGCTCTCTGGCGCCACCTAGTGGTCTCACACAGCCACTGTCCCTCTGGCTGCGTTTCAGACAGACCCAGATGAACAGAAGCAAGAACAGATTTAAGGTCTTCATTTTCACAAGATCGTGGGCTTTCTTCTCGCACAAGATACACACTCAGGTGGCTTTCAGCCATTCAGCCGCCAGAAATGTGGGAACCCTGAGGAGTGCACAGGCCACAGGATGTGCCAGGACAGGAGAGCACAAGTCCCCAGTTTGAGGGCCTGGGTGAAACCACTATGCCATACTTGGTTCTTAGTGGTATCCACCCTGGCCACCCGCAGAGCCATGAGCATTAGAAGTGAGTAAATGCGGGGTGCCGGGGTGGCTCGGTTGGTTAAGCATGCGACTCTTGTCTTCCGCTCAGGTCATGATATCTCACGGCTCGTGAGTTCAAGCCCCATATCGGGCTCTGTGCTGACGGTGCAGAGCCCGCTTGGGATTCTCTCTCTCTCCCTCTCTCTCTGCCCCTCCCCTGCTCCCTCTGTCTCTCTCGCAGACAAAGTAAATAAATAAACTTAAAAAAATTTTTTTAAATAATAAAATACAGAGGTGCCTGGGTGGCTCAGTCGGTTAAGCGTCTGACTTCAGTTCAAGTCATGATCTCACCGTTTGTGAGTTCAAGCCCCGCATCGGGATCCGTGCTGACAGCTCAGAGCCTGGAGCCTGCTTCAGATTCTGTGTCTCCCTCTCTCTGCCCCTCCCCTGCTCATGCTCTGTCTCTCTGTCTCAAAAATAAACATTAAATTTTTTTAAAGTAATAATAAAATACAATGAAATCTCAACAAAATTGTACCGACATTCTTCTCAAAGCTAGAACAAACAATCCTAAAATTTGTATGGAACCACAAAAGCCCCGAATAGCCAAAGTAATATTGAAAAAGAAAACCAAAACAGGAAGCATCATAATCCCAGACTTTAGCCTCTATTACAAAGCTGTAATCATCAAGACGGTATGGTATTGGCACAAAAACAGACACATAGACCAATGGAACAGAATAGAGAACCCAGAATTGGACCCACAAATGTATGGCCAGTTAATCTTTGACAAAGCAGGAAAGAGTATCCAATGGAAAAAAGACAGTCTCTTTAGCAAATGGTGCTGGGAGAACTGGACAGCAACATGCAGAAGAATGAAACTAGACCATTTCTTACACCATACACAAAGTAAACTCAACATGGATGAAAGACCTAAACATGAGACAGGAAGCCATCAAAACCCTAGAGGAGGAAGCAGGCAACTACCTCTTTGACCTCAGCCCCAGCAATTTCTTGCTCAACACATCACCAAAGACAAGGAATTATAAGCAAAAATGAACTATTGGGACCTCATCAAGATAAAAAGCTTCTGCACAGTGAAGGAAACAATCAACAAAACAAAAAGGCAACCGACGGAATGAGAGAAGATATCTGCAAAGGACATATCGGATAAAGGGCTAGTACCCAAAATCTATACAGAACTTATCAAACTCAGAACCTGAAAAACAAATAATCCTGAAGAAATGGGTGGAAGACATGAACAGACACTTCTCCAAAGAAGACCTCTAGATGGCCAACTGACACATGAAAAGATGCTCAACGTCACTCACCATCAGGGAAATACAAATCAAAGCCACACTGATATACCACCTCACACTGGTCAGGGTGGCTAAAATGAACAAATCAGGAGACTATATAGATGCCGGAGAGGATGTGGAGAAACGGGAACCCTCTTGCACTGTTGGTGGGAATGCAAACTGGTGCAGCCGCTCTGGAAAACAGTGTGGAGGCTCCTCAAAAAATTAAAAATAGAACTACTCTATGACCCATCAATAGCACTACTAGGAATTTATCCAAAGGATACAGGAGTGTTGATTCATGGGGGCACATGTACCGCAATGTTTACAGCAGCGCTTTCAACAACAGCCAAATTATGGAAAGAGCCTAAATGTCCATCAACTGACGAATGGATAAAGAAGATGTGGTTTATATATACAATGGAGTACTACTTGGCAATGAGAAAGAATGGAACCCAGTCATTTGCAGCAACGTGGAAGGAACTGGAAGGTATTATGCTGAGTGAAATAAATGAGTCAGAAAATGACCGATACCCTATGTTTTTGCTCGTATGTGGATCTTGAGAAACTTAACAGAAGAGCATGGGGGAAGAGAAGGAACAAAACAGTTACAGAGAGGGAGGGAGGCAAACCATAAGAGACTCTTAAATACAGAGAACAAACTGAGGGTTGATGGAGGCGGGGAGAGGGGAAAATGGGTGATGGGCATTGAGGAGGGCGCTTGTTGGGATGAGCACTGGGTGTTGTATGTAAGCGATGAACCATGGGAATCTACCCAAAAAACGAAGAGCACGCTTTATACACCGTCTGTTACACAATTTGACAGTAAATTATATTACAAAGATTAAAAAAAGAAAAAAAGCATTCCCTCTGGAAAAAAAATAATAAATAAAATAAAAACAAAGAAGGGAGTAAATGCAAAATGGCATACAGCAAACCAGTCCCGAATCACTCCTTCCTGTGGGATGTCTGCTACGGTCGAGACAGCCCCAAGACAAATATCGAACAGGAATGAATAGGGACGCTACCGAAAGAATGCTCCCTCCTTGGCCGCAGTCAGATGTAAGCCAACTGGAGAGACCGGTAAGGAAGCCCATTCTGGGAGGGAGAAACACAGAGGGTGATTTCTGGCCTCGCAAACAGCCATGAGGGGCGAATGGGAGCGCTAGAGCCACAAAGGCCTGTGCAGCCCAACCCAGAGATGCCGAAGGTCCTGCTTCCGAGCAGGTGCTGCGGGCAGGGATGTGACAGACGGACCAGCAACGCCCCACGTTGAGCCTGGGGCTGCGCAATCCCAGAATCACTGGATAGGCAGTGGGGCTTCGTCCGTGCTCACACCGGGCCAGGGTCAGCCCAGTGTATGTAGGAAAGGAATCCTGTTTGTTCAAACGGCTGTTGATGTTTGGAATCCTTAAAACACATGCTTATTGTAGAAAATATGGAATATTGGGGCGCCTGGGTGGCGCAGTCGGTTAAGCGTCCGACTTCAGCCAGGTCACGATCTCACGGTCCGTGAGTTCGAGCCCCGCGTCGGGCTCTGGGCTGATGGCTCGGAGCCTGGAGCCTGCTTCCGATTCTGTGTCTCCCTCTCTCTCTGCCCCTCCCCCGTTCATGCTCTGTCTCTCTCTGTCCCAAAAATAAATAAAAAACGTTGAAAAAAAAAAAAAAAAAAAAAGAAAATATGGAATATTTAAAAATTAAAAGGCCAAAAAGACGCCCAAGGAAAAGAAGCCATGATCTAAAGACAGCCCTCTGCACGACCTCCTCTCTGTCTCTAGACAATTTGGAGAAGCCTGCAGACTCCGTGTCTCCATTTCACTCTGCGGCCCACCTGGTTTTGGGAGTATTCTCTCATGCCACTGTCACTCTTCCCAAATGGCACCTCTAATCAGTGCTTACTATTCCTTTCATATAAATACAGAAAAGCCAGAGTACTGGCTACGAACATTTTCTGCTCCTACAGATGAAATTATTCATCCTAATGAGGGTTGTTCCCCCGAAGCCTTTCCCACAAATTACATACCAAGATTAATAAAAATTTACTTCAATTTTTAGAAACAATTTTATAAGCGAGGTAGTCTTTGGGGGATTTTTGGAAGGACAGGGTTTACACCACAAATATGAAAAATGCTAGCATATCATTTAAAATTAAGAATGAATCCAGGGGCGCCTGCGTGGCTCAGTCAGTTAAGCGTCTGGCTTCAGCCCAGGTCATGATCTCATGGTTCGTGAGTTCGAGCCCTGCATCGGGCTCCATGATGACAGCTCAGAGCCTGGAGCCTGCTTTAGATTCTGTGTCCCCCTCTCTCTCTGCCCCCCTCCCCTGCTCGTGTGCACTCTCTCTCTTAAAAAAGGAATTATTAAAATAAATGCTTCAGTGAAATGTTTGTCATTCTCATAAAGAACAGAATCCCTTCCTTGCCTAAAAAAAAATTTCGTGAGTGCTGGGTTATTTTCATAGACTTTTAGAATGAAGCCAACAGGCACCACCTCACAAAACAAACAGTCTGTGCTTGGTCACCACAAGCTGCGTCAGCCTGACTGTACCGGACCCGCTGGCTGGGAGGCCGGGGAGGCCAGAGGGGGAGGCCAGGTGCCTTGGCTTTGGGTGTGCATTGTGCCGGGGGTTATGATGGGATCTGGGGCTTTTAGGCAACCCTGGGGTTGGGGAAGGCTCCTTGGCGGGAGGAAATCAATAGTGATCCGTTGGGGGCATCTTAGAGAAAAGAATCGGGGGCCCGAGGGGGGAAGAGGCCTGGATTTCAGAGAAGGGGTGGTCTGGGCAGGACTGCAAAGGTGCCTCGGTGACCCGTGGGTGAGGGGAACAGCCCTGTGTGAAGACTTTAGAATTCAAGGAAAGGAGGGGGTACAGGCCAGCAGGGGAGGTGGAAGGTGGGGGGGGGGGGGAGCGTGCACTGGAGAGGGTGACTGCAAGCACCCTTTTTAGTCCTTCAAAAGGAAACACATAAAAACCAGCACTCTACAAACACAAAATGAACCTTGTTCTGACCCAGCCAAGCCTGTGGATGACTACGTCCTGACCAGCCTCTCCCTCTGCTGGTCTGTCTACCTCCTGCCAGATCAATCTCCTAGCCACGCTGCTCTAGACAGCTCTTGCTCTCACTCTGGAACCTTCAACTGCTCGCAGCTGCCATAGGAGCCCAAGCTCCCACATTCTCAGGCATCTAGCCAAGCTGTGGTCTGGAGGGTGCCCCTGGGCCAGCAGCTTGGGCATCAGCTGGAGACACATGTGGGCAGGCTGGTGGCCTTGCACTAGCCCTCCCGGCAGCTCAGAGGTAAGCTCAGGGCCAGCACCGTTCTGCCCCCAGCCACCTAGTCACCCGTCCCCCTGCAGTCCGTTTGCCTGCACCCGCTCTGCCCTTCCCTGGTATTGCCGATGTAGGACCAGATTTGCGGCTCAAACCTGGCTCAGCCTTCCAAGGGCAGGTCAGTGGCCCAGCCTCAGGTAAGACTCTGCTGCAGTCTGCTTCCCGGCCTCCTCACATCTGTTGGCTCACCACCTGTCACAGCTTTCCCAATCCAGGCCTATGAGAGCACCCTCAGCAGGCAGCTCCTGGACGGCAGGACCTAATGGTATGATTGCACGGAGCGCTTCTAACACATTACACGAATGTATGACGACACAGGGCCGAGCACTCGAGAAACGGCAAAGGGCTCCCTTCCCCGGCGGTGGTCAGACAACATACTGCTGTGGACGGTGATGTCATGCTGGATTGAATCCATATAGTCCTATGGGATGCGAGCCACAGAGTTCCTGCCTTTATACATGAGAAGAATTAAGATAAAAATTCCCAAATGGCCTAAAGAGCTGAGACTGATACAGGACATCAAAGCTACATTTGGAACAAACATCAGGCTGAGAGGCAGCATTCCCACAGGATGAAAGAGGCAGGGCGCCTCTCCACGGGCCCGGGGCACCCCTGGTCCTTCCCCTTCCCCCAGTAAGGGCGGGTGCGTGGTTCGTCTTTCAGCCTTCGGCGCTCTTCCCGGGTGCTTCCGCAGAGAAGCCTGGGCAGAAATGTCACATAACGGGGGCGTCTGGGTGGATCAGTCGGTGAAGCGTCTGACTCTTGATTTCGGGCCCCGTGCTGACAGCACAGAGCTTGCTTGGGATTCTGTGTCTCCCCCTCTCACTGTCTCAAATAAACATTAAAAAGATACATGTATTTTTTAATGTCACATAATGAACGCAGGCAGAACTGGAGCAGACCAAAACGATTTGGTTTTTCTACTAACTTTTAAAATCGTCAGGTCAATACATCTATTCATGTAAGAAAAAAGGGGAAAAAAGACTATCTCACCCACCTGTGTTCACAGTACAGCTCCTCGAGGGACTAATGCCCGAGCAAGTTCAACTGAGTGTTTCAGAAGGGTGCCAGCCCAACCTACTGGCTACATTTCAAGAGAACGGATTTTCTGGCAAAGAAACTCAGGATATTCAAATGTGCAACCATTAGTAAAACTAATTATAAATAGCTCTAAGCGTTAGCAACAGTGCTGATGAGTCATATCTGAAAGAAGTAAAAAAAAAAACAACCTTTCTCTGCATGTCTTAACATATCAGAAACCATCGATGTTTGCACGATAAACTTTATAAACATCACTTACACGCTTTGCAATGAAAAACAAAATCTTAACTTTGTTCCACTTTCTATTTGACTTAGAATATGAAATAACCTCACTTAATTGGAAATTCACCTGGTTAAATTGTTCAAGCCATATATAATGAGCCTAAATTGGAATAGAAGCAACTTTTCCCAAAATAAAACAACTCTGATCTGCATGTTTTTCTTTTTTCTCCTGATTCCATTTAATAAGAAACAATGGAAAACAGCTCCAGGACAGGGTGTCTGTCCAGCGTAAGTCTCTGGGTTTCCTCTGTCTAATAAGAAAATGAGCATTTGCAAACGGCTGTAACCCCCAACATGCTCGAAATAGAAACTTTTCCCCTGAGACTCGAACAAATGATGGCAGACCCTTCAAAAGCACAGGTTTTTGCCGACACCCCCACCAAGGCACACACCCTCCAGCAAAACACATATATGGTTTCTGGCCCAGGAAGAGCTCCTGGGAGGGAAGCGGGGAGGAATGAAGCCTGCCGACGCCCTAGCCCTGCCTGTAACCCTGCCGCATCGCCACCCATAGCTGCTTCCAAGAACATCGGTGCCAACCAATGTCAGGGCTGCGTGCAGACCCACCTGCTGCAGGATAGCTCCAAGGAGCCAGGAGCAGAGGGGCTCCCAGCACAACACAGGGGCGGTGCGGAGTTCACTGCAGCTTAGTGGCATCCAGGAAACAAAGCAGGCTGCAAGAAATGTGCTCGTAGCGAGCACAGCTGTTGTCACTAGATTTGAAAGCCGCTTTCTTGAAATCTCTAACTCGGCCCGAAGTCTGGCTAACCCTTTCAGCCTCCAGCGAAGAACCTCTACCCTTGGGTAGAGTGTTACCCTTGGGTGTTAATCTGCTCCTGAACGCAAGCTTAGGGGCTGTAATTAGAGACACAAAAGGATTTAAGGCCGCCGGCAAAGAGGCAGAAAATCACATGAACCAACCCTATCGATAATCCGGACCCGGCAAAACTACCTGCAACACCGGATGATGGTTTGAGAGTACCATAAATGATGAGGTGGGCAGGCGTGCTTCGTTGTAGCCAAAACTATCTGTTCCCATATGAAGTTGAAAAAAAAAAAAAAAAAAGCCAGAGCAGTTGCAAGCTTTCCAAAGTAATGGATAGCGTGGTATTCAAAAGAAATTTTCCCGAGGATATTTGAAATTATATGTACATTTTAGAAGCTGAGGCTATGGTAATTTGCCTCCAAAGAGAGAGAGGAGGACTGTGTCCCAGCACTCTTCATGCCATTTCAGTGCACATTCGATAGGATCAGAGCGCAGCAGCCTTAACCCCAGGTCTGAGCAAGACACCCCTTTCCCAACACGCTGTGCGCATCAGGCAGACCCTGAGCACATCTCCCACAACCGAGGCTGATCTACTCGGCTAGTAGGACCGGGAAAATGCCACAAGTGACCCGGTTTCTGGTGTTCACCTGTTCCGAGCCCATGTTAGGCCATGGTGTACCCTCTGTGCCTGCCCAGGACAACAGCCGTGGCTGTCTGTGAAAACAGGGGCACAGGAGCCACTCCAGACCCGCCAGGCAGCCCTCCCAGAGAGGTGGCCTGGACACACAGGACAAAGGTGCAGATGACGACTGTCAGCGACACAGAAGAAAAGGTTACCGCATCCGCCCCGAACTTTCCAGTGAGTAGCACTTCCTTCCTCCGCCAAGCAAAGTCGGAACAACAGAGTAGCCCGGAGGGAAGATCTAGGAAGGAGCTTTCGGCTCAGCCTCTCTTCATGGCCTAACAGTTCACCTGACTCCCGGGCAGACACCCCAGCCCCCTCCATGACCACCTGAGCATCGCGCAGGAGAACAGATGTGCACTTGGTGGGGATCACGGTTACAGGTCTCTGTTTCCAGCTGACCCCACATGGGGAGAAAGGAAGCGCTCTCTCTCTTGGGTCTGGGAAAGAAACTTCACCGGGAGAGATAAAGAGCCTGTCGCACCTTCTGACTCACCTTCCCTTCCCGGCTCCTAAGCGATGACAAGATAGCACTGCCCACGGCCCAGGAAACCAGATGCCATGGCTTTGTCCAAGCGGCCCCCCTCGATCCCATCCTGCCTGCTCGCTCCCCTGATCACCACACACAACGAAACAAAACAAGCCTACGGGTAAGAGATACAGTAGCAGGAAGGAGTTAGCATGTGAACCGCTGTTTCTACTCATGAAACTCTGGGTACGTAGTTTGCACGGAGGTACATTTCCCCAGAACCTGCGAGAACCACCATACCTGCACTGGCCACTCTCAGTCTTTGTCATAAATGTCAGCCCTTCTCTGGGCCTCTGAGGACGGGCTGGGAGTACAATCAAGTTAAATAAGAGTTGAGCAAGCTAATTCATCATTTGGCCATACTCTCGGGCAGGGCAACACAGGATATTTACGTGTTTGTGGTTCAGTCTATGAATAATTTACAGAGTGCCTTTTTTTTTTTTTTTGAGAGAGACAGAGAGAGAGAGAAAGAGAAAGGGGGCACAAGTGAGTGAGCGGCAGAGAGAAACAGAAGCAGGGCTCACCCGAAGCAGGGCTTGAGCTCACTCGATGTGGGACTCGAACTCACAAACTGTGACATCATGACCTAGGCTGAAGTCAGATGCTTAACCGACTGAACCACCCAGGCACCCCCAGAGTGCTTTTCTATAAACTGGTCGGGTTTTGTCTGTTTGTTCGTATTTTTAAGAGTACATGATCTACTTTGGAGCTGTACATAAAGTTCTAGAAAATGCTAACTGATCTGTGAGACAGAAGTCCGATAAGTGGTTGCCTGGGGATGGAGAAAGAGGAGAATGGCAGGCTTTAAACACAGATTTAAATTTCGGCAGAGAAGAGTACACGTTACCAGTTCCAGAGAAATTGTTTTAAAAGTACCTACTGGTGCCTCTGTAATAAGGACAATGTAAAACTCAGTTTGAAGTTTTAGTGGTCCTTCCTCTGAGCATCTTCAGGATTTTATAGCAGTGAGTTGCCATGTGCTGGGTGACAGCAACAGACCCTAATACTAACTAATTAACCAGGTTACAGAATTTCATTCATGTTTCTGAACAAAGCACCATTTCAGACTTTTTAATTTTTTTTTTTTTTGAGAGAGATAGAGAGAGCAAGCAGGGGAGAGGGGCAAAGAGACTGACAGAATCTCAGCACAGAGCCAGATGTGGCTCCACCCCATGACCCTGGGATCATGACCTGAGTTGAAATCAAGAGTTGGGTTCTTAACTGAGCCACCCAGGCACCCCTTAGACTTTTTTCTATTAGGCAAAAAATAATATCGACATATCGTATTAAAAATTAATACAAAGTTATTTTAAAAATTGTTGTAAGGGGCGCCTGGGTGGCGCAGTCGGTTAAGCGTCCGACTTCAGCCAGGTCACGATCTCGCGGTCCGTGAGTTCGAGCCCCGCGTCAGGCTCTGGGCCGATGGCTCGGAGCCTGGAGCCTGTTTCCGATTCTGTGTCTCCCTCTCTCTCTGCCCCTCCCCCGTTCATGCTCTGTCTCTCTCTGTCCCAAA
Organism: Neofelis nebulosa; assembly: GCF_028018385.1. NCBI lineage: Eukaryota > Metazoa > Chordata > Mammalia > Carnivora > Felidae > Neofelis > Neofelis nebulosa. The sequence continues at coordinate 22,138 of NW_026691919.1, forward strand.
AATAAAAAAAAATAAAAAAAAAAAAAAAAAAAACGTTGAAAAGAAAAAAAAAAAATTGTTGTAATACCTAAGTGTTATTAAAAGTATTTCAAATTGCACAATGGTATATGTCAAATATATATTTTTAAAAATGATCAAAATAAAGTATGTTTTCATAAAAACAGAAGTGAACAATCATTATCTTGTTATACGTATTGCTTAAAACATTAATTCCCATCTAAACCAGAAAATTATCCTGTGCACCCCTCATTTAAAGAAGACTGGACATACAGAATGCAAAAGTGGAGTTCTACACAGTGGCTCCCATCAATCCTTTGGGGCAAAAGTCTCTTCCTTCTCCCCAAGAGTCTTTTAGATAACTTGTCACTGGGGTGCCTGGGTGGCCAGTCAGTTAAGCATCCGACTTCAGCTCAGGTCGTGATCTCGCGGTCCGTGAGTTCGAGCCCCGCGTCAGGCTCTGTGCTGACAGCTCAGAGCCTGGAGCATGTTTCAGATTCTGTGTCTCCCTCTCTCTGACCCTCTCCCGTTCATGCTCTGTCTCTCTCTGTCTCAAAAATAAATGTTAAAAAAAAATTTAGATAACCTGTCACCTCCGTCAGCTAGCAGGCACCCTGCATCTCCTCCCTGTCCCTCCACTGACCAGTTCTCTGTGGCATAGATGCTTTATTGGAATAGAATTCAGATCATTCTGATATCCTTAAAGATGTTCCTCTACTTAAAAAAAAAAAAAAAAGCTTCTAAAGATATGGGAAGACGCCCAAATTCATTCATAACGAAAAGTGCCCATTTAAATTGTTTTGAATTTTTAAAAATGTTTATTTTACTTTTGAGATAGAGTGTGCATAAGAGAGAGAAGGGGAGGGACAGAGAGAGGGAGAGAGAATCCCAAGCAGGCTCCACACTAACAGCGCAGATGCGAGGCTCAACCTCACAAACCGTGAGATCATGACCTGAGCCGAAATCGAGTCAGATGTTTAACTGACTGAGCCACCAGGTGCCCTGAAAAATGCGCATTTAACCAATGAAGCCATTTTTCACCCGTCACATTTGAAAAGAGTACAGAACTAAACTGAAAATAACCTCTGCTAGAGTGGACATGAGCCTGAAAAGCGGTCCGAGAAATTTGGAGGTGGCTGTCGCAGTTCGTGCTCCCCAAACTTCTGATTCAAGAACCCCAGGTTGGAAATGGACTGCAACGACCTGTACGTACAGGTACACAGACTCGGGTACAGTTACAGGCTTTCACCAGAAGCACCAGAAATATCCGTCTACACAGGTTCTGTAGAACAGCGGAGGATCCAGACTGTGGAGCAGCATGGGGTCGTTAAGAGAAATCACGACTCAGACCTCAGCGCAGTCAACCCAGAACGATCTTTGCGGATACAGACTTAAGTGCACAAGAACGTGTATGATACAAAGAAGCCCAAGATCAGCAGTGAGTGCCAATGCTGCTCTCCGGAGACGCACAACAGAGGTGCAAGGCCCCTGGTCCACCCAATGCCCTTCTGAGCCCGGGGAGTCGACTGCACCTTGGTGTTACTTTAAGAACTGCATAAATGCAGAATACATGTTAGCCTTAGAATATATCGTAGCCAGCACTCCAACACCCGCCTTCTTAGGGTCCTTCTTCTTGTCCCGATCACAGAGCAATAAACAGACCTTCTCTCGGGCACTGCCTAGAACAGAACAGGGTGCACAGCTGACGGTTTCCTGGGGACCAACCCTCCTGCTGACTCCTACGAGCACAAGCACACTGAACCCCCAAAGCTTTTCCTCTTTAAAAATGCAATGAGCTGGGGTGCCTGGGGGGCTCAGCTGGTTAAAGTGTCCGACTCTTGGTTTCAGGCTTAGATCATGAGGTCATGGTCTCACGAGTTCAAGCCCTGTGCTGGGCTCTGTGCTGTCAGCGCGGAGCCTGCTTGGGATTCTCTCTCTCCCTCTCTCTCTGCCCTACCCCACTCACACTGTCTCTCTCAAAGTAAACTTAATTAAAAAATTTTTTTAATTAAGAAACAAAATTTAATATAAAAAATTAAAATAAAAATACAGTGAGCTTTTTTTAAATGCTAGTTTTTAATGCTAGTTCTTTTAATGCTAGTTTTACAAGTTATAAACGTAACTTGTGAGTATAATAATATAATTTATAAAATACTACAAAAGTAATAAGTAATGCGTTACTTAAATGTAGATTTAAAAATGGTAAATTAAGATGGTAAATTTTCTTTTTTTTTATTGCTCACCATGATAAATACACTTTTTTTTTTTTTTTTAATTTTTTAAAAATTTTTATCCAAATTAGTTAGCATATAGTCAACAACGACTTCAGGAGTAGATTCCTTAGTGCCCCTTCCCCATTTAGCCCACCCCCCCCCCACAACCCCTCCAGTTACCCTCAGTTTGTTCTCCATATTTAGGAGTCTCTTCTGTTTTGTCTCCCTCCCTGTTTTTAGATTCTTTTTGTTTCCCTTCCCTTACGTTCATCTGTTTTGTCTCTTAAAGTCCTCATGTGAGTGAAGTCATAGGATATTTGTCTTTCTGTGACTGACTCATTTCACTTAGCATAATACCCTCCATTTCCATCCACGTAGTTGCAAATGGCAAGATTTCATTCTTTTTGATTGCCGAGTAATACTCCATTGTGTGTGTGTGTGTGTGTGTGTGTGTGTATATATATATATATATATATATATATATATATATATATATATATATATATATATATATCACATCTTCTTTATCCATTCATCCATCAGTGGACATTTGGGCTCTTTCCACACTTCGGCTATTGTCGATGGTGCTGCTATAAACATGGGGGTGCACGTATCCCTTCGAAACAGCACACCTGTATCCCGTGGTTAAATGCCTAGTAGTGCAATTGCTGGGTCTAGGGTAGTTCTATTTTTAGTTTTTTGAGGAACCTCCATACTATTTTCCAGAGTGGCTGCACCAGCTTGCATTCCCAAGATGGTAAATTTTCTGTTATATGTATTGTACCACAATATCTTTAAAAATTAAAACTAAGAACAGGGGGCATCTGGGTGACTCTGTGGGTTAAATGTCTGACTCTTTTTTCAAAAAAATTAATGTTTATTTATTTTTGAGAGAGAGAGAGAGAGAGAGACAGAGAGAGAGAGAGAGAGAGAGAGAGAGAGAGCACAAGCAGGGGAGGGGCAGAGAGAGAGAGAGGGAGACAGAATCTGAAGCAGGCTCCAGGCTCGAGCTGTCAGCACAGAGCCCCACGCGGGGCTCAAACCCACAAACCCATGAGATCATGACCTGAGCCGAAGTCGGACGCTTAACTGAGCCACTCAGGCTCCTGAGTCCATTTATTTTTTAAAATTTACGCTTAAACTTGAAAGAATACACTAATTCCACTTAAAAAAAAAAAGAGGAGGGGCATGCAAACACTTTGGTGTGAACTGGCCAACTACAAAATGCAAGGTAGAGAAATACTTCTATTTGAAGACAAGAAATCACAAGTACCTTTATGGGGGTTCAGGGTCGCTCCTGTGCATAAAAACATCACGCCCCTCATTCCACTTTTCTAACCACTTCAAGTCCTCCAAAGTTCTGCAATCTGATTTGCAGGAACAGGCAGCGCGCTCCCTCCAGACCTCAGCACAGCGCTGGAAACTCCCGGTAGCTGACAAGTGTACAGGCAGCCCTGCACCATTTTCACTCAAAGGCGAAAACACAGTAGCCTGCCACCTTGTGGAAACAAGAGGTAACAACACTTCATCTGAAGCGTCAGTGCAGCTCTCTAGCAGAATGACCTACATATGGCTGAAGAAAAGAGAAAAGCATGCTAACAGGCACATGAAAAGATGCTCAACGTCACTCATCATCAAGGAAATACAAATCAAAACCGCAATGAGATACCACCTCACACCGGTCAGTGTGGCTAAAATTAACCACTCAGGAAACAACAGATGCTGGCCAGGATGTGGAGGAATGGGGAACCCTCCTGCACCGTCGGTGAGAATGCAAACTGGTGCAGCCGCTCTGGAGAACAGTATGGAGGTTCCTCAAAAAACTGAAAATAGAACTACCCTCTGACCCAGCAACTGCACTACTAGGTATTTATCCAAAGGCTACAAAAATGCTGATTTGAAGGGGCATATGCACCCCAGTATTTACAGCAGTAATATCAACAATAGCCAAAGTATGGAAAGAGCCTAAACTTCCATCAACTGACAAATGGATAAAGAAGATGTGGTTTATTTTGCATTGTGGGTGGGAATTCCAGCTGGTGCAGCCACTCTGGAAAACATTATGGAGGTTCCTCAAAAAGCTAAAAATAGAACTAGCCTACATCCCAGCATTGCACTACTAGGCAATTATCCATAGGATACAGGGGTGCTGTTTCAAAGGGACGCATGCACCCCAATGTTTAGAGCAGCACTATCAACAATAGCCGAAGTGTGGAAAGAGTCCAAATGTCCATTGATGGATGAATGGACAAAAAAGATGTGGTGTATATATACAATGGAGTATTACTCGGCAATCAAAAAGAATGAAATCTCGCCATTTGCAACTACGTGGATGGAAATGGAGGGTATTATGCTAAGTGAAATTAGTCAGAGAAACACAAATATCCTATGACTTCACTCATATGAGGACTTTAAGGGACAAAACAGATGAACCTAAGGGAAAGGAAACAAAAATAATCTAAAAACAGGGAGGGGGACAAAACAGAAGAGACTCCTAAATATGGAGAACAAACAGAGGGTTACTGGAGGGGTTGTGGGAGGGGTTGTGGGCTAAATGGGTAAGGGGCACTAACGAATCTACTCCCGAAATCAAAGGCAAAAAAAAAGGCAAAAAAAAAAAAAAATTTGGAAGTAAATTTTAAAAAATAAAAAATAAAATAAAAAAGAATAATCTATCCAACAAGGCTGTAGTTCAGAATAGAAGGAGAGATAACAAGTTTCCAGAAAAAAAGAATAGTTTAAGAATTTCATCACCACTAAACCAGCCTTAGGAGAAAACTTAGAACAAATTCTTTCAATAGAAATAAAAGGCTACAGTCAACAGTAATAAAACTATGAAAGGAAAAAAAATCAACAGATAAATGGTAACGTAATAAAAGTAGATTAATCACATATACAACCACCGTGGAGTTTAAAGCACAAAAGCAGTAAATTCAATTGTATCTATAAAAACCATTCAAAGGTGGGAGCACCTGGGTGACTTAGTTAAGCATGCAACTCTTGATTTTCATTCAGATCATTATCCCAGGGTTGTAGGATTGAGCCCTGTGTTGGCTCCATACCAAGCATGGAGGTTGCTTGGAATACTACATCTCCTTCTGCCCTCCCATGCTCACACATGCACTTGCTATCTCTCTCGGAAAAAAAAAAAAAATTAAAGGATTCACAGAATAAAAAGATATGTTATATATACATGTGTGTGTATATGTCTATAAGGAGTAAAAATTTAACGCTTTTAGAATGGGTTCAAACCTTAGCCACCATGAACTTAATATAGACTAATATTAGAGAAGACTTGTATACAAACATAATAATAAACACAAATCAAGAACCAGTAATAGATATGAAAAGAAAAAAGAGAAAGGAATCCAAGTATATCACTAAAGAAGGTCATAAAACCACAAGGGAAGAAGACCAAGAGAAGAAAGGAACAGAGAAGGACTACAAAAAACAATTCTAAAAATGGCAAAATATACATACCTATCAATAATTGCTTTGAATGTAAATGGGTTAAATGCTTCAATAAAAAAATACAGAGACTGAATGGATAAAAAACAAGACCAATGTATATGTTGTCTAAAGGAGGCTCACTTCAGACCTAAAGACACATGTAGATCTAAAATAGAGTGATGGAGGGGTGCCTGGGTGACTCAGTCAGTTAAGTGTCTGACTTCAGGTTCAGGTCATGCTCTCACAGTTTGTGAATTTGAGCCCCACATCAGGGTCTGTGCTGACAGCTCAGAGCCTGGAGTCTGCTTTGGATTCTGTCTTTCTCTGTTCCTCCCCTGCTTGCTCTCTCTCTCCCTCTCTCTCTCAAAAATAAACAAACATTAAAAAATAATAAAATGAAGTGATGAAAAAATACAATGCAAATGGAAGCAAAGAGAAATCTGGGGTAGCAATACTGTATCAGACAAAATGGACTTTAAAACAAAGGCTTTAAGAAAAGAGAGAGAAGATGGGAGCAGTGAAATATATATGGAACTATTTGCAGATGTAAAGGAAGAAATTAATATTCACACAATAAAAATAAAGGACTTTAGTAGCCCACTTTTCAATAGACAGATCCCAGATAGAAAATCAACAATGAAACAATGGCTTTGAATGATGTATTGAACCAGATGGACCTAATAGATATATACAGAGCATTCCATCCAAAAACAACAGAACACACATTCTTTTCAAGCGTACAAGGAACAGTATCCATAACACATCACATGCTAGGCCACAAAACATGTCTCAACAAATTCATTAAGTCTGAAATCATAAAACTATGGGCATAATTTATAATCACAATAGTATGAAATGAGAAATCAATGAAAACAAATCAAAGGGAAAGATACAAGTCTTTGTGAGGGAGCTAAGATGGCAATGTAATAGGAGGACGCAAAGCTTGTCTGTGAAATACAACTAGATAACTATCAAATCATTCTGAATACCCAAGAAATGAATGACAGAACAAACTCTATAACTAGAGGGAGAGAAGAGGCCATATCAAGGATGGTGGTAACTGCAGAGACTTGCTTTGGAGTAGAAACAGATAACAGGTGCTGTGGAGGGATGGGAGCCATGGTTGCAGAGAATGAGAGACAGAGAGGAGAGAGAGGAGAGAGAGAGAGAGAGAGAGAGAGAGAGAGAGAGAGAGAGAGAGAGAGAGAGAGAGAGAGAGAAGCAGATAGGGGACCATGCAAAGATATGCTGCCCCAAAGTCATTGTTTGGGAAAATGAGAGAGGCTGATTTTCATTAGTACTTGCAACCAGAGGGCCTTGAATACTGGAATATTAAAAGGTCAGAGGACTTTGGTGGGATAGAGCCCTGAGGGCACTGCCATGCTCCTGGAGAGAAGGCAAGCAAATAACCCCAGGGCAGACAGCATGATGTGAGGAACACTTGGGGCACACAAGGGGTAGCTTTATTACTCTTCTGAGAGACATTCTGTTAGAGGGACAAAGAGAAAGGCAGGATCCATTTCCCTCCCTGGCTCTCAGCATGAATTGAGTCACCTGCTGACGGTAGACTGGCCTTGATGTTGGCTGTCTTAGCAGGCTTATATCAGGTCCCGTGTCCCTGAACTCTGGCGTGACTTCCCTTCTGAGTCAAAGCTACTTCAGTCCCAGTGTGGTGACATCCTGTCCCAATAAGACCAGTGTAAGCCCCTACCACAGCATGTCCCTAAAGCCTGGAGTTTAAAGAGTTAGGAGACTTGCCTGGGATAGAGCCTAATGTACACTGCCCTCTTCCTGGAGGGAAGGCATGCAATGACCCAGAGATGGATAACATGGAAACAGTGATCTGACAATACAGGGGAGAGATTATTCACTCTTCTCAGTGTGCTTCCCTGCAAACATCAGCCATGGAGGGACAAAGGAACTAGATGGTGCCATTGTGCTCCCCTTCTCTCAGCATAAACACATAGCCACCTGCAGTAAGAATCAGAGCATGTAGAATGGATGTATGAACCTGCTTCAGGTTCAACAACCCTGAACTCTGGTGGGACTACCCTTCTCGATGAAGCTTGCCTCAGTCCCAGTGCAGCAGGCCTCTTACTCAGAAGATCAGCAGAAATCCCTCCACACACCACGTCTCCCAACCAGAGAGTCTTCAGGAACTCAGTTCTTGTAGAAATAGTGTCAGGTCTCATCACAAGCATACCAGAGCACACCTAGTTAAAAGTCTCACATCCTGGCCATGTACCAAACACGTCCTACAGAAAGCAGGGAGAGCCTCAGAAGAAAAATGGCCTGAAGACAGAGCAGCCAAAACACAGAAGTGGAGTGCACTCAGCTCATACCAGAACATTCCCTGAAGTGCAAGGCCCTGGACACTACATGACCTTTTATTCTTCATAAGGCCATTACTCTCAGGAGCAGGAAATAAAACATGATTTTCTAACACAAATAATAAGACAGAGACCTAGACAAAATGCCAAGATGAAGGATTAATTACACAAGAAACAACTAGAGAGTGAAACAGATATGTGTAACAGAGTTTAAGTGAAACAGATAGAAGTAACATTTCTGATGAAAATTTAAAGTCATATTCATAGATATACTCCCTGGGATTTAGGAAAGCATGGAACACATCAGGGAGACCCTTAAAATAGAGACAAAAGAGTCAAACAATTATTCAAAAATGAAAAATGCTATAACTGAGATTGGCCCTGATGCTGGCTTGATGCAACAAACATGAAGGTCGAAGAATCAAAGGAACAAATAAGTGATATATAAGGTAAAAAAATAAAATATTAAAGCTGATCAGAAGAGAGAAAGAGGAATTATAGAACATAAGAACAGACTTAGGGAAGTCAGTGACTCAATCAAATGTAACAACACTCATATCATAGGAATCCCAGAAGAAGAATAGAGAGAAAAGGAGCAGAAAACTTATTTGAGGAAATAACAGCTGAAAACTTCCCTAATCTGGGGAAGGAAACAGACATCAATATCCAAGGAGCATACAACTCCCATCAAAATCAACAAAAGCAGGTAAACACCAAGACATATTATAATAATATTTGCAAAATATAGTGTTAAAATTTTTCTGAAAGCAGTTAGACAAAAGAAGTCTGTAATTTACAAAGGAAGACCCATAAGAAGAGTTATGACTTCTCAACAGAAACTTAGTAACCCCCAAGGAAGGGGCATGACATATCCATGTGATGACCAGTAACAATCCACAGCAGTCAATATTCTACCAGGAAGGATGTAATTCAGAACAAAACGACAGATAAAGAGTTTCTCAGACAAACAAAAACCAAATGAATTTCTGACCACTAAATCAGGCCTGCAAGTTTAGTACCTCAATATTAAAGGGACTCTGAGTGGAAAGGAGAGACTAAACGTGACAAAGACGAGAAATAATCACAGAAATCTCCAGGGACAATAACAAAACAAGTAATAAAATGGCAGTAAATACATATGAATCAATAATTACTCTGAATGTAAATGGACTAAATGTTCCATTCAAAAGACATAGGGTGTTAGAATGGATTTAAAAACCAATATCAATCTATATGCTGCCTAAAAGAGACTCATTTTGTATCTAAAGACACCTGCAGATTGAAAACACCGAGATGGAAAAACATTTATCACACAAATGCACATCAAAAGAAATCTGGATTAGCAATACTTATATCAGACAAATTAGATTTTTAAAAATGTTTTTATGTTATTTTTGAAAGAGAAAGAGAGGCAGACTGTGAGTGGGGGAGGGGCAGAGAGAGGGGGAGACACAGAATCTGAAACAGGTTCTGTTGTGCCCAGAATTCACGATCCCCAAAGACCACCAGGGAGCCGAGTCCGATGCAAAAGCAAAGAGCCTTTATTCGAGCTAGCTAGCGCTCAATCCCCTACCTGCACAGACACAGCAGTGAGATGCCAGAGAGAGCCAGTGAATTTCAAAAGCACAAAGGTTTTATAGGGGTCTAGGGGCAGTTGGTGAGGTAATGGCTGTGGCCTCAGCCGATTGGCTGGGGAAGGGTCGGAGTCCCGTTATACAGGTCGCCGGACGTGTTTTGATCAGAAAGTTGAACGGGTCAGCGGGAGGTTACTCAAGGGGTGGAGGCGTGGTCTGAGGTTTCTGCGATTTTCCCGGAAAGGGGCCATGTCGGGGACATAGTCACTCAAGGTGGAGGACACAGAACAAGATGGAGTCAGCCGGCATAGGTCCGCTCTTTCATTCCCCCCTTGTCATGTAGCTTGCAGACCCAATCATGGGACTGGCTGCATTTCTATTTTGTCCTCTTCTGTTGTTGCGTCCACACGACTCCTGAAACAGAATGCTACGGGCACCAGTGACAGGCACAACAAAGTTTATTACAATGAGAGGCAAGGCCGACCGATCGGGACCAACATTCTTGATAAGAGTGCGGCCCCGAACAGCCAGGGTACAAAGTTTTTACAGCCGATCACATCATTTTATCATCACCTGGGAACAGAACAAAGAAACATTTTCCAGATGAGTTAGAAACAGTTGCCAGATGAGTTAGAAACAGTTGCCTAATGAAGTGTTTATTTTAGACTTTCTGCCTCTGAGTTGCAACCAGTGGATCTCCTTGACCCTGCCTCTGATGCTCTTTTCTTTGAACTTTTGTTTCCTTAATTGGTGAAGCCTAATTTACAAGAGTATGAGGGGTAGTTTACAAGAGCAAAGCAAGGCTGTTATCTCTTAACCTTCAGTGTCAACAGAAAGCTGTTATTTTTCGAGCTAAGTGTTAGCCCTACACTACAATTTAACCCTTACACTGTTATTAGGTGCTCACACTGAGCACGGAGGACCATTAGTTGGACGGCCCCCATGCGGTCCCTGACAAACCGGACCAGTCTGTTGATGATACAGGGTCCGAGGATTACTAGTAGGAGCAGGATGGGGAGGGGTCCGGCAAGGGCCGAGATGAGGGTAGTTAACCAGGGAGACCAGTTGAACAAAGACTCGTACCAGGACTGAGATTGTTCTCTCTCTAACTTTCGTTTCTGCAGCCCTTCCCTTATGAGGGCCATAGATTCTTTTACGACCCCCGAGTGATCAACACAGAAGCAACATTCTTCCCCTAGGGCTGCACATAGTACTCCTTGCTGCAGGAATAATAAGTTTAATCCTCTTCTGTTTTGGAGTGCTACTTCTGATAAGGAAGTAAGGGATTCCTGTAAATTCCTGAGAAATTGATTTTTCAATCTTTCTATGTCTAATTCAATGGCTGCCCTTAGGGTTCCGTAGTTTTTGTCCTGGATGACGAGTGAGGATATTCCGGTCCCCGCTCCCGCTAATCCCAATCCCAAGAGCACAGCCAGAGTTAGGGTTGTAATAGTCTCTCTTTACTTTGGGGGTTAGCAGAGCCTAACCTTTTAAGTATTTCTCCCCCTGAATGGTACACTAACTTGGGGCTCAACTGCACGACTATGCAGAAGCTTTCCTTCAAGGAGTTAAGGACCTGGGAGTGGACGCAGGGAGCGAGGCCACTGGAACATGCCCACCATGCATTTTTAGGGGGAAGTAGATACACTGTCTCCCTGGGGACTGTTAGGGTTTCACTACAGAGATGTGACTGCCCAGGGGGCACGTGGCCTATACAAGTGCCTTGCCCTGTTACCGCCTGGAGGGTTAATCTTGCAGTAGCCTGCTGCCATCTGCAGGAGCTAGAGTTGGAGGCTGTTGTATAATTGCCCCATAATATGGGGGCCGGACATCTAGATAGAGCCAACAGGACTTGGTCAGGTCAGGCCTAGAAGTGTTTAGTACCTGGTATGCTCCCACAACCATGCTCCACAGGAGGTCTGCATCAGATAGTAAGTTGTGACCCGGGGCAGGGGATGCGGGTGACGCTCCGGTAGGGACAGGGGATGTGGAGGGCCGTGTGGCTGGGGCCTGGGTGCTTCTGGGCATGGCCGTCTGGGCGGAGGCAGGTCGGGGAACTAGCACTTGGTTGGGTCCTACCCTTGTGAGGGACTGCTGGGTAAGGGGAGTCGCTTGCATTGGGAGGGTAAATAACGCTCCCTTGTCCTTGGCTCCCAGCCTAACCCGGTCGTATATCCTGAGTCCCCAGGTTTTTCCACTCTCCCATCCTGTTGTTTCTTTACCTTGGCTTGTAAAGGATATAACTATGGGATTACCGCGCCCCCAGACATATGGTGGTCAGGGGCCACTGGGCCGCTTTACCACCATGAGATCTCCGGTGCGTGGTGGGGTCCACCAGATGTACCCCATCGAGACACATGACCAGGAGGTGCAAAAGTAGTTAGCCACGTTCCCGCATGTGCTCGAGCGAGAGTGGCCAGGGCAGACATAGAAATAAAGGTTCTGCGCATGGAATCTGGGGGCATATGGTGACAAGGGGAACAGAGTTTGCAGGTCTACTCAAAGTTCTGGGAACCAAGTGTCCCTGGGGTAGCTCTGGGATGTCTGATTAAGTATTGTCCCCGAGCTGGTGTCTATGATCTGCCAGGTGATGTTTTGGGGGGAGTGGGGACTCCCGGCAGCATGAGCAATGACAAGCAGAGTTAACAGAGTTACCAATATTAGGTGGGTCAAATGCGCTGTAGCTTGAGCTTGAGCGGGTTGTGTTGGTCCCGACTGATGGCCCATCGCGTGACGACATCCTTCCGGATCGAGGAGGGGTCGGCTGGCCAAACGTGGGTGTCATGGGCCCAGGTCGCGATGCCGTCTACTTTGAGAGTGGTGGGGGTTGTCAGCACCACGATGTAGGGTCCCTTCCAGCGCGGCTCGAGGGTCTCTCGGTGGTGCCTCTTGACGTAGACCCAGTCTCCCGGCCTGTACTGATGAGGTGTTGGGGCCGGGCCAGCCTCATAGATGGCACGGAGGCATGGCCAAATGTCCTCGTGTGCCCTCTGGAGCCCTCTCAAGGAAATAAAAGGTTCTTGATTTTTAAACTCAGCAAGAAGTTCAGCTCGAAGGTTGGGAATAATAGCGGGTGGCCTGCCAAACATCATCTCGTAGGGAGAAAAAACCCAAGGTGTAAGGAGTGTTCCTAACCCGGTAAAGGGCTTACGGTAGGAGAGTCACCCAGTCCCCGCCAGTCTCCATGGTCATTTTGGTAAGGGTCTCTTTTAGGGTTCTATTCACTCTTTCTACCTGTCCTGAGCTCTGGGGCCTATAAGGACAATGCAATTTCCACTTTGCCCCCACAGCCTTGGATACTGCCTGTGTTACCTGCGAGATAAAAGCTGGTCCATTGTCTGATCCTACTATGGCAGGAAAACCATACCTGGGTAAAATGTCTTCTAGTAGCTTCTTAGCCACCGTCTGAGCCGTTTCATGCTTGGTTGGGTATGCCTCCACCCAGCCAGAGAACGTCTCTGTAAATACTAAAAGATATTTATAACCATACTTTCCTGGCTTGACTTCAGTGAAGTCGACTTCCCATTGGGCTCCCGGTCTGGTGCCTCTGAGCCTGGTTCCTTTTTTATTTGATGGGGCTCTCGCGTTGGTGAGTTGGCAGGTCTTGCAGGCAGATACAACTTGCTCTATTTTGGTGTCCTGTTGGTGAATCTTGATTCTGGCATGTTGGATTAAGTCTTCTAATTTTCGGGCCCCCCTGTGAGTAGACCGATGCATGTGCTCTAATACTGAGACTCCGAGCCCATCTGGCAGCACGAGCTCCTTGTTAGGTGTATACCACCATTCCTTTATCTCCTGGGCCATGGGGAGTTTCTTGATCCACTGTTAACTCCTCCTGGGAGTATTTGGGCTGGTCTGGTAAAACTGGGTCTCCCAGGTCCGGTAGTTGTATGGTCATGGTGGGGACTGAAGTAAGGGCTACTGCCTTGCCTGCCTGGTCAGCCTTTTGATAACCTCTAGCTAGTGGGTTATCAGCTTTCTGGTGCCCTTGGCAGTGGAAAATGGCTAGCTTGGCAGGAAGCCATAAGGCCATAAGCAGGTTAAGTATCTCCTGCTTATTTTTTATAGTCCGTCCTTCTGCCGTCAGTAACCCCCTCTCCTGATAAATTGCCCCATGACTATGAGCTGTGGCAAATGCATAATGGCTGTCTGTGTAGATGTTAAGCCGTTTTCCAGCTCCCAGCGTCAGCGCCTTGGTGAGGGCTATGAGCTCTGCTCGCTGGGCTGACGTTCCGGAGGGTAGAGCCTCCGCCCATACGGTGTCCGTTTCGGTGACCACCGCTGCACCCGCATACCTGTGTCCGTCCTGCACAAAGCTGCTGCCATCAGTGAACCAAGTAGCCTCGGCGTGGGGAGGGGCCGGTCGGTCAGGTCCGTCTGGAATCCATGTACTTGTTCCAGGATTCCCGCACAGTCATGTAGTGGAGCACCTAGGTCAGGGTCGGGCAGCAGGGTTGCAGGATTGAGGGCTGCACTGGGGTGGAACCGCACCCGTGGAGGGTTGAGTAGGAGGCTCTGGTAATAAGTCATATGTGTGTTGCTCATCCATCTATCAGGAGGCTGTTTCAGGACCCCTTCAATGGCGTGTGGGGTCGTGATCCAGATCTCCTGTCCTAGGGTCAGTTTGTCTGTGTCCTTGACTAGGAGTGCTGTCGCCGCAATAATTCTTAGGCATGGCGGCCAGCCGGCAGCCACTGGGTCTAGCTTCTTGGACAGGTAAGCCACCGGGCGGTTCCAGGGGCCTAAGGCTTGAGTTAGAACCCCTTTTGCTATTCCCTTGTGTTCGTCTACAAAGACGTGGAAGGGCCCTTTTGCTATTCCCTTGTGTTCGTCTACAAAGACGTGGAAGGGCCTCGTAATGTCTGGTAGGCCCAGGGCTGGGGCACTTAGGAGGGCCTTTTTTAACTGATTAAAGGCAGTTTCTTCTTTTTCAGCCCATTTAAATGTTTTCCCCTCTTTGGTAGCTTCATATAGGGGCCTGGCGATCTCAGCAAAACCCGGAACCCAGAGGCGACAGTAGCCGGCCGATCCTAGGAATTCCCTTATTTCTCTTCAGGAGGGGGGAGTAGGGATCTTCAGGACAGTTTCTTTTCTGGCATCTGATAACCGCCACTGTCCGCCTTCCAGGATGTATCCCAGGTAACTTACCCTCTCCCTGCATATCTGAGCCTTCTTCACAGATGCCCGGTACCCCAAGGCCCCCAGGGTAGCCAATAGGTCCTGGGTCCCTCACTCAACAGTCCTTGGCCATGTTGGCAGCAATCAGGATGTCATCTATGTACTGTAGGAGGGCGAGGCCAGGGTGCTCCCTTCTGTACTCACCCAGGTCCTTGTGTAGTGCCTCATCGAAGATGGTGGGCGAATTTTTTGAATCCCAGAGGTAGCCATGTCCAGGTGACTTGCCCGCTGTAGCTCTCCTCCAGATCACACCACTCGAAGGCGAACAAGGGTTGGCTCTGCGGTGCCAGCAACAGACTGAAGAAGGCGTCCTTTAAATCTAGCACAGTATACCAGACCCTGGAGGGCGCCAAGGAGCTCAAGAGAGTATATGGGTTGGGAACAGTTGGGTCTATGTCCGTGACCCTCTTATTTACTTCCCAGAGGTCTTTAACCGGTCGGTAGTCATTTGTGTGAGGCTTTTTGACTGGCAGTAGGGGGTTGTTCTAGGCAGACTGGCAAGGAACTAGTACCCCTAAGCTTCGTAGTCTCCGGATGTGTGGTTGGATCCCCTTCCAGGCCTCCTGAGACATGGCGTATTGTTTGATCCTTACCGGACCTTCTCCTGGCTTGAGCTCTACCAGGACCGGGGTCCTGTGAGCGGCTAGTCCTATCTGCCCCCCCTCCCCCCCCCGTCTCAGCCCAAACCGAGGAGAATTCTTGTAGCCATCTGTCTATATTATCCTCTCTCGGGAGCGCCTCCTGGTGGAGGCGGTATTCATCCTCCAGTTTCATGGTCAGGACCTGGATGGGGTGGCCCTTGCCACTGGGGACCTGAGCCCCCCCCCCTCCCCTTGTCTGAAAGTTATCTGAGCTCCAATCTTGGTCAGTAAGTCCCGTCCTAACAGCGGGTAGGGGCATTCCGGTATTACCATAAAGGAGTGGGATACCCGGCCCATCTCCAAATCTACCATTCTTCAGGTACTCCATGAATACTGGCTCATACCAGTTCCCCCTTGTACCCAGGCCTTCTTGCTGACTAGCTTTCCTTGTTGGGTGCGGAGGTCCGAATGTTGTGCTCCAGTGTCAACGAGGAAGTCAACAGGGGTCCCCTCCACTTTAAGAGTTACCCTGGGTAGCAGAACAGAGTCTCTGGAGCCAAGCGCAGACTAGAGGCCCACGGAAGAGGGGCCCCTCCCAAAGTGTATCTCCGAAGGAAAAGTGAGCTGAGCCTGCCCCTCCCGCCCCTGTGCACTTTGCCGATCCACCCCAGCTAATACGCCAGATCCCCAGCACCACAAGCCTGACAGTGTGCAAGTAGCCCAGATGGGCCATGCCACCCCACAGTGAATCCCGCCCCTAGGAGAGGGGAAGAGAAGGTACACACCAGTCTGACTGTGGCCCCAGTGGTGGGCTGGGAGTAGACATCAGGTCTCACTGCGACCCCATCCACCAACGCGAGTTATTCAAGACAGCACAGGGGAAGTGCCCTGCAGTTCTGCACCACTCCAGGGACTATCCAAAATGATGAAACGGAAGAATTCCCCTCAGAAGAACGTCCAGGAAATAACAACAGCTAACGAACTGATCAAAAATGACTTAAACAATATAACAGAAAGTGAATTTAGAATAATACTCATAAAATTAATCGCTGGGCTTGAAAACAGTATGAAGGACAGCAGAGAATCTCTTGCCACAGAGATCAAGGGACTAAGGAACAGCCAGGAGGAGCTAAAAAATGCTATCAATGAGTTGCAAAATAAAATGGAAACAACTATAGCTCGGATTGAAGAGGCAGAGGAGAGAATAGGTGAACTAGAAGATAAAATTATGGAAAAAGAAGAATCTGAGAAAAAGAGATAAAAAAATCCAGGAGTATGAGGGGAAAATTAGAGAACTAAGTGATGCACTAAAGAGAAATAATATACGCATAATTGGTATTCCAGAGGAGGAAGAGAGAGGGAAAGGTGCTGAAGGTGTACTTGAAGAAATAATAGCTGAGAACTTCCCAGATCTGGGGAAGGAAAAAGGCATTGAAATCCAAGAGGCACACAGAACTCCCTTCAGTTGTAATTTGAATCGATCTTCTGCACAACATATCATAGTGAAACTGGCAAAATACAAGGATAAAGAGAAAATTCTGAAAGAAGCTAGAGATAAACGTGCTCGAACATATAAAGGGAGACCTGTAAGACTCATGACCGATCTCTCTACTGAAACTTGACAGGCCAGAAAGGAATGGCAGGAGATCTTCAATGTGATGAACAGAAAAAAAATTATGCAGCCGAGAATCCTTTATCCAGCAAGTCTGCCATTTAGAATAGAAGGAGAGAGAAAGGCTTTCCCAAACAAACAAAAACTGAAGGAATTCGTCACCACTAAACCAAGCCTACAAGAGATCCTAAGGGGGATCCTGTGAGACAAAGTGTCAGAGACATCGCTACAAGCATGAAACCTATGGACATCACAATGACTCTAAACCCATATCTTTCAATAACAACACTGAATGTAAATGGACTAAATGCACAAACCAAAAGACATAGGGTATCAGAATGGATAAAAAAACAAGACCCATCTATTTGCTGTCTACAAGAGACTCATTTTAGACCTGAGGACACCTTCAGATTGAGTGTGAGGGGATGGAGAACTATTTATCATGCCACTGGAAGTCAAAAGAAAGCTGGAGTAGCCATACTTATATCAGACAAAGTCGACTTTAAATTAAAGGCGCTAACAAGAGATGAAGAAGGGCATTATATAATAATCACAGGGTCTGTCCATCAGGAAGAGCTAACAATTATAAATGTCTATGCACCGAACACAAGAGCCCCCAAATATATAAAACAATTACTCACAAACATAAGCAACCTTATTGATAAGAATGTGGTAATTGCAGGGGACTTTAACACTCCACTTACAGAAATGGATAGATCATCTAGACACACGGTCAATAAAGAAATAAGGTCCCTGAATGATACATTGGATCAGGTGGACTTGACAGATATATTTAGAACTCTGCATCCCAAACCAACAGAATATACTTTTTTCTCGAGTGCACATGGAACATTCTCCAAGATAGATCACATACTGTGTCACAAACAGCCCTTCATAAGTATACAATAATTGAATTCATACCATGCATACTTTCAGACCACAATGCTATGAAGCTTGAAATCAACCACAGGAAAAAGACTGGAAAGCCTCCAAAAGCGTGGAGGTTAAAGAACACCCTACTAAAGAATGAATGGATCAACCAGGCAATTAGAGAAGAAATTAAAAAATATATGGAAACAAATGAAAATGAAAATACAACAATCCAAACGCTTTGGAATGCAGCGAAGGCAGTCCTGAGAGGAAATACATTGCAATCCAGGCCTATCTCAAGAAACAAGAAAAATCCCAAATACAAAACCTAACAGCACACCTAAAGGAAATAGAAGCAGAACAGCAAAGACAGCCTAAATCCAGCATAAGAAGAGAATTAATAAAGATCAGAGCAGAAATAAACAATATAGAATCTAAAAAAACTGTAGAGCAGATCAACAAAACCAAGAGTTGGTTTTTTGAAAAAATAAACAAAATTGATAAACCTCTAGCCAGGCTTCTCAAAAAGAAAAGGGAGATGACCCAAATATATAAGATCATGAATGAAAATGGAATTATACAATCAATCCCTCAGAGATACAAGCAATTATCAGGGAATACTATGAAAAATTATATGCCAACAAACTGGACAACCTGGAAGAAATGGACAAATTCCTAAACACACACACTCTTCCAAAACCCAATCAGGAGGAAATAGAAAGCTTGAACAGACCCATGACCAGTGAAGAAATTGAATCAGTCATCAAAAGTCTCCCAACAAATAAGAGTCCAGGACCAGGTGGCTTCCCTGGGGAGTTCTACCAGACGTTTAAAGCAGAGATAATACCTATCCTTCTCAAGCTATTCCAAGAAATAGAAAGGGAAGGAAAACTTCCAGACTCATTCTATGAAGTCAGTATTACTTTGATTCCTAAACCAGACAGAGACCCAGTAAAAAAAGAGAACTACAGGCCAATATCCCTGATGAATATGGATGCAAAAATTCTCAATATGATACTAGCAAATCGAATTCAACAGCATACAAAAAGAATTATTCACCATGATCAAGTGGGATTCATTCCTGGGATGCAGGGCTGGTTCAATATTTGCAAATCAATCAATGTGATACATCACATTAATAAAAGAAAATATAAGATCCATATGATCCTGTCAATCGATGCAGAAAAGTCCTTTGACACAATTCAGCACCTTTCTTAATAAAAACCCTCGAGAAAGTCGGGATAGAAGGAACATACTTAAAGATCGTAAAAGCCATTTATGTAAAGCCCACAGCTAACATCATCCTCAATGGGGAAAAACTGAGAGCTTTTTCCCTGAGATCAGGCACACGACAGGGATGTCCACTCTCACCGCTGTTGTTTAACATAGTGTTGGAAGTTCTAGCATCAGCAATCAGACAACAAAAGGAAATCAAAGGCATCAAAATTGGCAAAGATGAAGTTAAGCTTTCACCTTTTGCAGATGACATGGTATTATACATGGAAAATCCGGTAGACTCCACCAGAAGTCTGCTAGAACTGATACATGAATTTAGCAAAGTTGCAGGATACAAAATCAATGTACAGAAATCAGTTGCATTCTTATACACTAACAATGAAGCAACAGAAAGACAAATAAAGAAACTGATCCCATTCACAATTGCACCAAGAAGAATAAAATACTTAGTAATAAATCTAACCAAAGATGTAAAAGATCTGTATGCTGAAAACTATAGAAAGCTTATGCAGGTAATTGAAGAAGATATTAAGAAATGGAAAGACATTCCCTGCTCATGGATTGAAATAATAAATATTGTCAAAATGTCAATACTACCCAAAGCTATCTACACATTCAATGCAATCTCAATCAAAATTGCACCAGCATTCTTCTCGAAACTAGAACAAGCATTCCTAAAATTCATATGGAACCACAAAAGGCCCTGAATAGCCAAAGTAATTTTGAAGAAGAAGACCAAAGCAGGAGACATCACAATCCCAGACTTTAGCCTCTACTACAAAGTTGTCATCATCAAGACAGCATGGTATTGGCACAAAAACAGACACATAGACCAATGGAATAGAATAGAAACCCCAGAACTAGACCCACAAACGTATGGCCAACTCATCTTTGACAAAGCAGGAAAGAACATCCAATGGAAAAAAGACAGTCTCTTTAACAAATGGTGCTGGGAGAACTGGAAAGCAACATGCAGAAGATTGAAAGTAGACCACTTTCTCACATCATTCACAAAAATAAACTCAAAATGGATAAAGGACCTGAATGTGAGACAGGAAACCATCAAAACCCTAGAGGAGAAAGCAGGAAACGACCTCTCTGACCCCAGCTGTAGCAATTTCTTACTTGACACATCCCCAAAGGCAAGGGAATTAAAAGCAAAAATGAACTACTGGGACATTATGAAGATAAAAACTTCTGCACAGCAAAGGAAACAACCAACAAAACTAAAAGGCAACCAACTTAATGGGAAAAGATATTTGCAAATGACATATCGGACAAAGGGCTAGTATCCAAACTCTATAAAGAGTTCACCAAACTCCACACCTGAAAAAACAAATAACCCAGTAAAGAAATGGGCAGAAAACATGAATAGACACTTCTCTAAAGAAGACATCCGGATGGCCAACAGGCACATGAAAAGATGCTCAATGTCGCTCCTCATCAGGGAAATACAAGTCAAAACAACACTCAGATATCACCTCACGCCAGTGAGAGTGGCCAAAATGAACAAATCAGGAGACTATAGATGCTGGAGAGGATGAGGAGAAACGGGAACCCTCTTGCAATGTTGGTGGGAATGCAAACTCGTACAGCCACTCTGGAAAACAGTGTGGAGGTTCCTCAAAAATTAAACATAGACCTACCCTATGACCCACCAATAGCACTGCTAGGAATTTACCCAAGGGATACAGGGGTACTGATGCACAGGGGTACTTTTACCCCAATGTTTCTAGCAGCACTCTCAACAATAGCTAAATTATGGAAAGAGTCTAAATGTCCATCAATTGATGAATGGATAAAGAAATCGTGGTTTATATACACAATGGAGTACTACGTGGCAATGAGAAAGAACGAAATATGGCCCTTTGTAGCAACGTGGATGGAACTGGAGAGTGTTATGCTAAGTGAAATAAGCCATACAGAGAAAGACAGATACCATATGGTTTCACTCTTATGTGGATCCTGAGAAACGTAACAGAAACCCATGGGGGAGGGGAAGGAAAAAAAAAAGAGGTTAGAGTGGGAGAGAGCCAAAGCATAAGAGACTGTTGAAAACAGAGAACAAACTGAGGGTTGATGGGGGTGGGAGAGAGGGGAGGGTGGGTGATGGGTATTGAGGAGGGCACCTTTTGGGATGAGCACTGGGTGTTGTATGGAAACCAATGTGACAATAAACTTCATATATTGAAAAAAATAAAATAAAATAAAATAAAATGAAAAAAAAAAAAAAAAAAGAGTTACCCTGGGCTCAGGGAGAGGGTCCGAAACCCAACTCCCCTAATCACTCAGTTCCTCTTGCTCTACGACTTTTACTCGATCAGTCTTGCTTCCCTTCCCGCTGGCCTTTTTCAGACAGTGTTGGGCCCAATGCCCTATCTCTTTGCAGTATGTGCACTGATCTTTCTGCAGCCTCTGCTTCCCGCCCCCCCCCCCCTCCTTGGTGGTTCCTTTACCTTTTCTTGCGTCGTCTGCCAGCTGCCAGAGACGGTGGTCTTGTTCCTTGGGGGAGTTAGCAGTGGTAGCTAGTGGTATTCTGGCCAGGTCTCGAGTCTGCCTACTGCTGGCAGCCACCATGGCACGAGCTTGCTTATCTTCAGGAGGCTCTCAGTTATTATATACCTTTTCAGTTACCACCAGTAAGTCCTGCAGACTTTTTTCTCCTAGTCTATCTGTTTTCTGTAATGTTTTCCTAATGTCTATAGCCAATTGGTTTACAAAGACCATGATAACAACTTGCTTGCTTTCTGGAGCCTCTGGATCCATAGGGGTATAGGTACGGAATGCCTCCATGATCCATTCTTAAAAGGCAGCCAGAGATTCATCTTTTTCCTGTTGCACATATCCTACCTTGGCCAAATTGGTTGGCTTCCTAGCAGCCATTCGGAGACCCCCCGTTAGAGTCTGGCGGTGGACCTGGAGCCTCTCCTTACCTTCTGCCATGTTGAAATCCCACTGGGGCCGAGTTAAGGGGAAGGAGACATCTATCTGAGCCTGGTTGATGGTGGGATTCCCGTCTGCGCCCAGAATTAGTTTTCAGGCCTCATTGAGGATTCTTTCTCTTTCCTCAGTTGTGAACAAGACCTGCAAAAGCTGCTGGCAATCGTCCCACGTGGGCTGATGAGTAAAAAGAACAGAGTCTAATAAATCAATAAGCCCTGCTGGTTTTTCGGAAAAGTTAGGATTCTGAGCTTTCCAATTGTAGAGGTCACTAGTGGCAAAAGGCCAATAGTGATGGGGCTGATTCTCCTCCGCGTCTGGGGGTCCAGTGGCTCACAGGGGCAGAATAGTGGAGTTGGCGGTGGAGGCAGATTGCTCCCTCTGAGCCCTTTGTCTGGTAAAGGGCGGGCTTCCCACTGGAGCGGTTCTGCCTCCCGCTCTTGGAACAGCATCTGCCTCCCCCGGAGGGAGAGGATGTTGTTCTTCCGGCATCCTAGGGGGGTTATATGGGGGAGGAAAATTAATTCTTCTGAATTAATTAAAATTAATTCTTCTGAAGGGTGGGTAAGACTTTTCTTGTTTTCCTTCTTCTCTGTCCCCTGCAAACAAGAATGGGTTTTGGATCCAGAGGGCGTGGGGCTAGGAAGGGCTTAAGCCAAGAGGGTGGGTCTTCTATAAGGTCCTGCCAAGTGATAATGTAAGGGAGCTGATCAGGATGGCCCGTCTTAGGCCGAAAGATGATACCCCTGACTCGGTGGATGGTAGGGAGGTCGAAGGTCCCCTCTGGCGGCCATCCAACATTGAAAGCTGGCCACTCGCTAGAACAAAAAACCTGCCACTGACCCTTTCGGACTTCCACACTGAGGTTGTTAGCTCTTCCCCTCACATCCTTAAAGTGATCAATCATAATACTTAGAGGAGTAGTCTGAGTCTGTCCCATAACGTCTGTCCAGTAAGTCCACAGAACAAAACAGAGAAACACAGAAACAGACAAACAGAGGGCCCCTAGAAACAGTCTTCCAACTCCGTGGAAGCAAAACTGAAAGCTAGACGACGGCCTCACGCCGACCAGCAGGAGCGACCCGCCTCGTCTCAGACCTTTGAGGGGAATCCATGTCCCTCCAGAAGGGAGGATTGGAACGTCTATGAGACTCCCGGCCCATGGTACTCCAGTGCTTCCACTTAGACCATGCCAGGCACTACCAGAATTTCAGAAATGAGCTCACACAGAAGAGACAGGGAACAAACAGACACTAACCATGGCCAGTCAGGCTCTCCAGGTCGGGGGTCCCTCAGGGACCCTTGGACCCCTTGGGGGTCCCCCTTGGGGATCCCGGGATGAGCTCCCAAATGTGATGCCCAGATTTCGTGATCCCCAAAGACCACCAGGGAGCCGAGTCCGATGCAAAAGCAAAGAGCCTTTATTCGAGCTAGCTCGGGCTCGAGGTAGGGTAGCCCCTACCCCTACCTGCACCGACGCAGCAGTGAGATGCCAGAGAGAGCCAGTGAATTTCAAAAGCACAAAGGTTTTACAGGGGTCTAGGGGCAGTTGGTAAGGTAATGGCTGTGGCCTCGGCTGATTGGCTGGGGAAGGGTCGGAGTCCTGTTATGCAGGTCGCTGGGTGTGTTTTGACCAGGAAGTTTGAACGGGTGAGCTGGAGGATACTCAAGGGGTGGAGGCGTGGTCTGAGGTTTCTGTGATTTTCCCGGAAAGGGGCCATGTCGGGGACATAGTCACTCAAGGTGGAGGACACAGAACGAGATGGAGTCAGCCGGCGTAGGTCCGCTCTTTCAGTTCTAAGCTCGGAGCTTCAGCACAGAGCCTGACATGGGGCTTGACTGTGAGATTATGACTTGAGCTGAATTTGGATGTTTAACCAACTGAGCCACCCAGGTGCCCATCAAACAAACTAGATTTTACACCAAGTAATATAAAAACAGATGAATAATGGTGCCATATCATAATGAAGGGGGCTTTCCAACACAAATATATAACAATTGTGAATACTTCTGCACCCAATATGTAAGCATCCAAATATATAAAGAAAATAATAACAATCATAAAGGAACTCAATTATAATAATACAATAATAGTAGAAGATTTTAATATCCCACTACATCAAGGGACAGATCAACTAAGCAGAAAATCAGCAAAAAACCTCACAATGGCTTGCATGACATACTGCATCAGATGAACTTAACAGCTATATTCAGAATACTGAATCCTGAGGTGATATATTCTGTGATATAAGCAGCAGAATACACATTCTCTTCAAGTACACATGGGACACTCCCTGGGATAGATCACATACTAGCTTGCAAAACAGGTTTCAATAAGTACAAAAAGATCATATGATGTCTCTTCTGACAGCAACACTGTTAAACTTGAGGTCAACCAGAAGAAAGTTTTGAAGTACCACAAATACATGGAGGTTAAACAACATGCTACTAAGGAATTAATGGGTCAACTGGGAAGTCAAAGAATAAATTAAAAAAATACCAAAAAACCCCATATGCCATCAAATTGGATAAGCTGGAAGAATGGATAATTCCTAGAAACACATAAACTGCCAAAACTGAAATAGGAAGAAATTGAAAATGTGCACAGACCAATAACCATCAAGGAAGTCGAATCAATTGCCAAAAATCTTCTAAAAAACAAAAATTCTAAGGCCAGATGGCTTCAGAGGAGAATTCTATCAAACAGAAATTAATATCTATTCTTCTGAAACTGTTACAAAAAAATAGAAATGGAAGGAAAACTTCCAAATTCATTCTATAAGGCCAGCATTACTCTGATACCAAAAGCATACAAAGACTCCACTAAAAAAGAGACTACACGCCAATATCCCTTAATGAAGATGGATGGGAAAATTCTCAATAAAATATAAGCAATTCAAATACAATAGCACCTTAAAAGAATTATTCACCATAATCAAGGGAGATTTATTACTGGGTTGCAATATTCACAAATCAATCAATGTGTTACAATATGTTAATCAAAGAAAACAACCATATGATCCTTTAATTAGATGTATAACAGTATTCAACAAAGTAAAGCATCCAGGGCACTTGGATGGCTCAGTGGGTTGAGCCTCTGACTTCAGCTCATGTCATGATCTCACAGTTGGTGAGTTCAGGCCCCATGTTGGGCTCTATGCTGACAGCTCAGAGCCTGGAGCCTGCTTCAGATTCTGTGTATCCCTCTCTCTCTCTGCCCCTCCCCCACTCGTTCTCTCTCTCTCACTCTCTCTCTCAAAAATAAACATTAAAAAAATTAAGAAAAACAAAGTAAAACCGATTCATGATAAAAAAAAAAACCATCAACAAAGTAGGTTTTTACAGAACATGCCTCAACATAATAAAGGCCATAAGTGAAAAATCCACAGCTTTTCTTTTTGGAGCAGGAATAAGACAAGGATACCCATACTCACAACTGTTATTTAAAACAGTAGTGGAAGTCCTAGTCTCAGCAATCAGACAATAAAAAGAAATAAAATGCATCCAAATAAGTAAGAAAGATGTCAAGCTTTCATTATTTGCAAATGACATGGTGTTTGTTAAAATGTCTATACTAACCAAAGCAATCTATACATTTAATGCAACTTCCCTCAAAATACCACCAATAGTTTTTTTCATAGAGCTAGAACAATCCTAATAATTTTATAAAACACAAAAGACCCTTAATACTCCAAGCAATCCTGGATAAGAAGAGCAAATCTGGAGGCATCATGATTCTGGACGTCAAGTTATATTACAATGTAGGTTATCAACACAGTGTGGTACTGGTACAGAGATCAATGGAATAAACACGTAATAAACAGACATATAGAACAGAAAATCCTGAAATATGCCACAACTATATGGTCCATTAATCTTTGAAAAGCAGGAAAGCATGTGCAATGGGAAAAAGACAGTCTTTAACAAATGGTGCTGGGAGAACTGGAAGGCTACATACAAAAGAATGAAACTGGGCCACTTTATTACACTATATGAAAAAATAAATTCAAAATAGATTAAAGACCTAAAATGTGAGACACAAAACCAAAAAATTCTAGAAAATAGCATAGGGAGTAATTTCCTAATATTGGTGTTATCAACATTTTTTTTTTTTTTTTTTACATACGTCTTCTGAGAAAAGGGAAAGAAAATCAAAGATTAACTATTGGGAATTCATGAAGATAAAAAGCTTCTGCAGAGAAAGAAAACCATAAAAAAACTAAAAAGACAACCTCTCAATGGAAGAAGATATTTGCAAATGATGTATCTGATAAAGGGTTAGTAACCTAAATACTGTGTATAAATAACTTACACAACTCAACAGCTCCAAAGAAAATTATCCAGTCAAAAAATTGGCAGAAGACATGTAGAAACACTTCTGTGAAGAAGACATCCAGATGTACAACGGACCTATGAAAAGACACTCAACATCACTTATCATCAAGGAAATGAAAATCAAAAAACTCAAATGGGCTATGACTTCACACAAGTCAGAATGGCTAAAATTAACGCTACAAAAAACAACAGGTATTGGTGAAGATGTGGAGAAAGGATAGCCCTCTTACACTGTTTAGTAGGAATGGAAACTGATGCAGTCATTTTGGAAAACAATATGGAGAGCCCACAAAAAGTTAAAAATAGAACTACCCTAAGATCCGGCAATCTTGCTACTGCGTATTTACCCAAGAATAGAAAAATACTAATTAAAATGGATACAAGAACTCCTGTGTTTACTTTAGAATTACTTACAGTAGCCAAGATATCAAAGCAGCCCATGTGCCCATCAATTGATGAATGGATAAGAAAGATGTGAGATACACATACATATTACTTAAAATCACTGATGTGCATCTTTAAAGACAATTAAAATGATAACTTTACATTGTATATATATTATCATAATAAAACATGGAAAAAGAAGGTGATAAATATGTTAATTAGCTTGATTAATGCGATCTTTTCACAATATATATAAAATGTCAGGTAGTACACCTTAAATATATAAAATTCTAATTTCAATTATATTTCTACAAGGCTGAAAATATCCTTTCTTGTACCAAAAATGACAACCACACCACACTCAGACTCAAGTAAAGAGACCTCAGGCAATTTTAGAGCATCAAGACACAGCTTAAGACAAGAGACCAGGTGACCCAACCTTGTAGTATCTTCAACATTACTCAGAATTTCCTGAGCCTAATTGAGTCACCTGAGGTGTTTCTGGGATACTGATATATTTACTTAGGGATGTTGAGTTGAGTCCTGTATACCTGAGCTGAGTTTGGATTTTTTTCTGGGACAGTTCAGAGTTTTGTCAGTCCTACAGAGTTTTGTCTGCTGATAACTAGCTCGTAGTGGGTCCCCAGCTCGAAGTGTGCCCTCTTAGGTGAGTCTTGTATGGGTTGCAGGTACCCAAAATGGGCTTGGGATAGTTGGGGTTCTGACTTGGAATTCATGAGCTTAGTGGGTATCTCAAATGGATTGGTCCTCTGAGGTCTGTCTGAATCCTCTGCAGTGCCTTTGAGTCACCTGAGGTGTTTCTGAGATCCTTGATGTGTTCTCTGAGGAACACTGGACCCTTGACTTGTGCCTGTGATCCATGTATTAGTTTCAGCATGCTGAGTTAAGTCTGGGTGTTTTGTGCTGAGGCTAGCCATCCAGGATCAATACTGGTGTAATGTGAAGTAGGTCTGGGTCCCCAGAAGTGAACCTGGGGTTATCTAATACCCAGAAAATACAAATTAGTCTCCAGCTTACCCCTCAGGGGCCTCAGAGCCAAGGAAGGGCACTCAGAAAGACTCAGTTCACAGACAGAGACTCAGATCAGGAGATGCTAGATTGCCTGCATGATACATACAGAATGTAATAGCATCTCAAGGGTTCATCTCAACTCAGGCATCTCTGGACAACTTTGGGAGTCTCAGACTACCTCAGGAGACCTATGATCCACCTTAGGTAGCCGAGACTCATCTCAGTATAGGGACCATTTTAACCAAAGACATTCTAGACTCATATTTGGGGGCAGAGGCCCACATCAGAAAGCCCAGGCTCATCTCAGGGAACCCAACAAAACACATATGGCAGCCAAAAATGTATCTCTGAGACCTCATACCCAAGTTAGAGTTTTAATCTTCATTTTAGGGAACCCAGACTCAACCTAAGGAGGCCAGATCTACCTGAAAAGAATTAGCCTCTTCAGATGATATATAAAGTCCACCTCATGAGACCTAAAACCTATACCTGGACATTCACATTTAGGAACAATCTAGGTAGCCCTTGGTATACCATAAGAGGCCAAAGAATCCCATCTGTGGATCCAAACTCACCTCATACATATTACCCAGACAAAAACCCATATCCAACTCAGAAGACCCAGAAAAGCTCAGGCATATCAATTTTTTATTAATTTATTTTTATTAATTTTTGAGAGACAAAGAACACTAGCAAGGGAGGGGCAGAGAGAGAGAGGGAGACACAGGATCAATTCAGGATATCACTGACACTACTCAGAGATATCAGACATACCTACAAATATCCTTACCTAGGGTACCCTGGTTCATCTTGGATCAAAGGCCTACCTCAGGTATGCGTGAACCCCACCTTCAGGTACCCTATATCCCCATAAATAAACCCATCCCAACTCAGGGTATCCACTCTGGTTCAGATATAGTCACATCAAAAAGAGGCAAGAGACATCTCAAGGAGCTAGATTTAACTCAAGAGATCCCAAAGTAAAAACCTGTGGGCTACAGAATCTCCTCAAGGGCTCACAGAACCAACTTGATAGACTCCACATCCACCTCAGAGAATGCAGGTTCAGATCCTTATATACCTCTGAAGTCACAGAGCTGTATCAGGATACATTGACTCTGCTGAAGTATCCCATAATATATTCCCAAGATATCCCAAACACTTTGGGAGCTATTAACCCTTTCTGGGTGGCCCCAGAAACAACTTGGTGAATACAAGGGCAATTTACAGGTCTTAGTTTAGAAAGCTCAATAGCATCCTATGGAGCTTCAGAACTCCTTACAGAACAAGAGACCCATATCTGGGAACCCACGTTAGCTCAAATTTCCCTAGACAATACTCCAAATTCACCTAGGCCCCTGTTAGGGTCCTAGTCCTACCACAGATGATTTAGATTCAGCTGAGTGACCTCAGACTTACCTCAGAGCTCCAAGACTTAGCTCCCAGACATTGCATGGCAACACCCAAGTGTCCCAAAACCCATTTCATAGGGCCCCAAAACCATCACAGGAGGTCTTAGGTAAATTTCAAGGAAACTAAGCTCCAGGAGACTCAAGATTAATAACAGTTGACTTGAAAGCTACTTAAGGAATTAAGCCTGAGAAAAGCTTCGAAAAATGGCACAGTGTGTCCCAGGCCCACCTGAGAGAATCCGGGATCTACCTATTGTAACCAAGGCTCAGCTCAGTAGATGACACAACTCCATGAACATAGATTCAGCTCACGAGATGCTAGACTTAGCTTACAGCATCCTGGACAAGATGACAGGGTACCTCATTCCCACTTCAACGGACAATTCAAGATTCCCCAAAATTGTTTAAAGGCACCCACTGGAACCCACTAAGAAAGCCCTGATGATTCAATTATTCCCAGAAAACAAACTGGGGGCATGAAACCCACCTGGCAGGATCCAAACTTAGCTTGAGACTTCAGACCCACCTCAGTAGATACCAAACCCATCATAGAACACCCAAACTCAACTCATGTACTTCCCAGACTGAAACACACTGAAGAAGCCTTAGACCCAACTCAGGAGATCTAAAACCCCTCTCACAGCCATCAAATTCAGCTAATACACTTCAGGTAACACATAAGAGGAATTCAGGTCTATCCTTAGATCGCAAATCAATCATTTTCAAATCCAAACTCACTTCAGGAACTATAGACTCAGTAATGGTTTCCCCAGACACCTTACCAAGAGGCTCAGAAATACTTCTAGGCACTCAGTGTTTGTTCAGGACATTCATACTTATGTAAGAAGACACCATTGCCAAGTCTGACAAGAAAGGCAGACTTAAAGACATCCAATATCTGCTCAGAAATGCCATAACCATGTTATGGGAAAATGCAAACCAACTGCAAGGTACATTGGCTCACCTCTGAAAAACACGGACCTACAGAGGAGACAGCAAAAATGATGTCTACTGGATGTGGGGCCATAACCACCTAGGATGCCCTTGATCCATCAGGAATAACTCAGATCCAGATCCACTTCAGATGTTTAGTGCCACAATTAATAAATGTGGTTAGTGCCACAATTAATAAATTAAGAAATAATTCCTCTTCTAAAAGGACCCAAACCTACATTTGTGAAAATCACAGCTTGGGTGAGAAAAAATGATAAAAGCCAGTATTTTCAAAAGTTATTGTATAGGTAAAGAAAATCTGCTTTTGTGATGAAATTATTTTTATTATACTTTTCTGCACTTTGAAAAAAGTTACCCTTCCTCCCTTCCTCACTCTGTTCGTTCCTTCCTCCCTCCCTCCCTCCCTCCCTCCCTCCCTCCCTCCCTCCCATCCATCCATCCATCCATCCATCCATCCATCCATCCATCCATCCATCCATCCAAACATCCTTACCTGTTTCACTGTTCTAACTTTTGGTTTTAGAAGTATTATCTATTCATCATCTGAAATCCTCTGTTTGGTGCACCTGGGTGGTTCAGTTAGTTGAAAATCAGACTCCATATTTCAGCTCTGGTCATGATTGTGACTCATTGGATCAAACCCCATATTTGGCTCTGTGTTTAATGTGGACCCTGCTTAAGATTTTCTCTCTGTCCACTTGTCCCTCTTGCCCACTCACTCACGCACTCTAAAATAAAATATTAAGAATTACTTTTTAAATTAAAAATAAAATAAAAAATAAAAGACACTGTTAGAATGGATTAAAAGGTATAATTTTCCAGTTATAAAACATATGAGATGCTGATATGAAAAGTACAGCATATGGAATATTGTAAATAATATTGTAATAATGTTTGATGTATGTTATTTTATTAGTGTCAGGTGTATAGAATATTGATCAATGCTCATAATAAGTGTAGTCGCTGTCTGTCATCATACAAACATCATACATCATCAGCTTAGGAATTCCACACTGCAAGTTCACAGTGTAAAATACAAGGGGCCTACAATCTACCTGAGGGAATTAAGTAAAATACAAGGGGCCTACAATCTACCTGAGGGAATTAAGCAATCCTCAAAATACTGATTCAGTTCAGGGGAAACATATTTGACTTATGGAACTCAGAACTTCATCAAGTATCCTAATCCTTCTCTGGAGATCCTAGATCTATAGCAGGATATCCAGATACAATTCACGTATCCCCAGACATCAGCCCATGAAGTCCAGACTCATATAAAGAGTTCTAATATCTACATGAGCTGACCCAGGTTCACCACAACAGACCTGATAAATTTCAGCTTACCTGGACTCAGCTCTGGGGACCCCAGATCCACGCAGAGAAACAGAATGCAGCTAGGTCTGTTGAGGTGCATCTGGGGACACTATAGGGAAATCTCAGATGGCCCATATTTATCCATCTCAGGGTATCCTAAACCTATTTCATGGGAACTACACTCAGCTCAGGTATCTCCATAAAATACCCAGTGACCTCAGACACTCATAAGAACACCAAGAACCACTTTTGGGTCCAGGACACAGACACACCAATTAGGCATGCCTACAGACAACCATGAGACTTACAACAAGGCTATAGAACAGAGACTTTCTTTAGGACCTAACACTAAATTACAAGATAAAAAGAACCATCACAGAAGGTCCCACAGCCATCATAGACCCAACTCTGCTCAGGCATCCCCAATGTATTCTGGGTCTCCATCCCAATAAAAGAATGTGAATAAAAGGAAGTCCACAAACTATATAAGGGTACATACTTATCTCATGGGAACACAGACAACACATGGGGAGCTTCAGATAAAATCATGGATTCAAGATCCAAACAATGTGGCCCAAGACACAGAACTACAGGATCTCAGACCCACCTAAGGAAACAGAGTCAACCCAAGGAATTCAGAATATGCTTAGTCATTCGTGCCTGGGAAAAATTATTATCAGTCCTATGATGAACCCTAGGTCCTCATAGGACCTAGATTTATTTCAGAAGATAAGTTGAAGGACCCAACAATATGTCACATGGCCATAAACACAAAGAGGGATGATTGAATGGTTTCAAATTAAAAGACCTAAGGGGCAGCTGAGTGGCTCCGTTGGTTAAGTGTCCAACTCTTTGGCTCAGGTCATGATCTCATGGTGCATGGGTTCAAGCCCAGAATCAGGCTCTGTCCTGACAATGTGGAGCCTGCTTATGAATTTCTCTCTCCCTCTGTCACTATCTAACCCCTCCTCCACTCATGCTCACTCTTTCTCTCTTTCTCTCTCTCTCAAAAAAATACATAAACTTAATAAAATAGGGGCAGTTAAGTGGCTCAGTCAGTTAAGCACCCAACTCTTGGTTCTGTCTCAGGACATGATCTCA
Source organism: Neofelis nebulosa (assembly GCF_028018385.1). Taxonomy (NCBI): domain Eukaryota; kingdom Metazoa; phylum Chordata; class Mammalia; order Carnivora; family Felidae; genus Neofelis; species Neofelis nebulosa. The sequence continues at coordinate 54,651 of NW_026691919.1, forward strand.
GATTTGTGAATTCAAGCCCTGAATCAGGCTCTGCTCTGACAGGAAGGAGCTTTCTGGGTGTTCTCCTTCTCTCTTCTTTGTACCTGCTTCTCATCCTGTGTGCACATGCTCTCTCTAAAATAAATAAATAAATAAATAAATAAATAAATAAATAAATAAATAAATAAATAAATAATAAAAATAAAATAAATAAAATAACAAAATATAAAATAAAAATAAAATACCTAAGACACCCAACAGGGGACACCAAACCTACTTGAAGGGATACAACTCAACTCAGCCATCCCCAAAGAGTACCCCAGTGACTCCATATTAAGCACAATATATTCTGTGACCACTTAAGTGATCACAAACATACTCAATAAAAATATATTAAGCATGGAAGATCCAGACCAAGACTCACCCAAGAGATCTCAACACACCTTAGAAGGAACTGTACCTATCACAAGTAAGCAGAAACTCTCATCAGACAACCCGGGCCAATTTATGGAGGCTCACACATACTTCAAGGGAACCAAGACCAAATACTTGACAGGAAAACTGATATATAATGTCCAGAGGTGAACAAAGATAATTCAAAAAGTTTCAAACGACCCTAAAGGCTCAACTTATGAGACTGATGAAATATCTTAGGTGATCTAGGTTCAGAATAGGCATTCACATTAAATACTGAAGGTGTCTCAGACACTCATAGGAATACCTAGCCCTGCCACAGAGGAACACATCTCCACCTTATAGTAACCAAGTCAGCTCAAGCATCCCCAGATAAAAGCCAGGATACCTGTGACATGTCAGCTTTCCTTAAGACACCCAGACTCAGTTCAGAAGACATTATGAAACATAACAGATGACCACAGCTTCAACTTTAGTGAGTCAAAGATCAAAATTAAAGGGTTCAAGATCCAACCTGGGAGAATATGGACACACCCAAGACCCAATAAAGTTACACAGATATATAGACCTACATTAGGAACCACAGGGTACACAGAGCTATATGTGTGTGTGTACATGTATGCATGTATGTATATTTCTATCTAACTCTCATCCATCCATCCATCCATCCATCCATCCATCCATCCATCCATCCATCCTCCATCCATCCTTACCTGTTTCACATACTTTCTGTTCTACTTTTGGTTTTAGAAGTATTATCTATTCACCACCTGAAATCTTTATCTTATCAAAGATGACTAACTTTTTCAAAATATAGAAAAGTATAATAAAAACAATTTCATCACAAAAGCATATATTCTTTACCTATATAATAACTGTTGAAAATACTGGCTTCTATCATTACTTATTCTCACCCAAGCTTTTTGGAATTGTTTCTTAATTTATTAATTGTGGCACTAACCAAATTTGTTTATTTTCATTAAAATATAATTAACATACAATGTTTTATTAGTTTCAGGTATATAGCATATTGATCAATGCTCAAAATAACTGTAGTCATTATCTGTCATCATACATACATCATACATGAAACTTAATTACAACATTATTTACCATATTCTCTATGCTGTGCTTTTCATATCACTGACATGTATTTTATAGCTCAAAAATTGTGCCTTTTAACAAATTCTAAGAGAGCCTATTTTATTTTTAATTAAAAAGTAGTTATTATAATTATATTAGTTTATTTTAGAGAGAGAGAATGAGTTTGCAAGAGAGATGGACAGGGGACACAGAGAGACTCTGCTATTATTTATTTATTTATTGATTGATTGATTGATTGATTGATTGATTGATTGATTTATTATTTTTAATTTTTTTAATGTTTATTTTTGAGTGAGAGAGACAGAGTGGGAGCAGGGGAGGGGCACAGAGAGAGAGGGAAGCACAGAATCTGAAGCAGGCTACAGGCTGTCAGCACAGAGCCTGATGCGGGGCTCGAACCCATGAACTGAGAGATCTTGACCTGAGCTGAAGTCGGACGCTTAACTGACTAAGACACTCGGGTTCCCCAAGAGAGAATCTTAAGCAGGGTCCACATTAAGCACAGAGCCCAATGTGGGGTTTGATTCCATGAGCCTAGGATCATGACCACAGTTGAAATGTAGACTACTCAACTGACTGAGTCACCCAGGTACCCCAAACAGAGCCTCTTCTAACGGGACCCAAACCCACATTTGTGAAAAACAAACATACCTCAGGGACCCTATGCCCAACTCAGAAGACCTATGGAATACCTCACAGCATTCCACCAGGTTCAGGTGTCATTCCTAGACACTATCCCCAGGCCTCCAGGCTTGTGTAGGGGCTCTAAGCAGCTCAGAATGACCTCAGGGAACTCATACCTGCTTAAGGGCAATCAAAACCCAATTCATAAACCGACTCACTTCAAACACTCCCTACATCATACATGGGGGACCAACACACCACAGTAGTTTAAAACCCAACTCAGGGTAATACAGGGGACCCACAATTCACCTAATGAAAACAGACCATCCTCAGGGACCCTGAGTTAGTCAAGATAAACAGACTCAATCCAGGGAACAAAAACAAGTGTCTTTGAGAACTCTAACTCCATTCTAGAGTTCCTATATTAAATTCACATATGTCCAGATATCAACTCAAAAGGTCCAGACCTACTCCAGGAATCTGAGACCTAATCATGTGATACAGACTCTCTACAAATATCCCTCAATGTCACTCTGAAAGGATCTAAATTTAGCTCCCACAGGACCTGTACACAAGTCACAAGACCCAGATCACCACATGGACATGAATAACAGAATACATATCCACAAGAAATATTAAAAAATACCCCAAACATATCATAGCTGCCTCAAACAATAATGGCCAACACTAACCGACTTCAGACTAGAAACAGGCTACCAAAGACAACATAGTAAACATTCCCAAAACACCACAAGTTACACTCAAAGCCACCTCTGGAGACCTAGACCCAGGACTGGAAAGAAGACTTAGTTTGGATATCCCAGATATCCAAAGATCTGCTTGTAGATAGCAGATCCACATAAATGAACACAGATCACTTCAGGTTACATGAGATGAGCACTGGAGATACTACACCCACATCAGAGAAACCGAGTACAATTAAGGATTGTCCCAGACCTATCTTGGGAAACACAGACCCAATTCTAGGTCCTGGGCCTAGTGTATAAGACAAAGACTCAGCTTATGTACCTCATAAACATCCAGGGAGACAGACTCACAGGCAGATCCAAACCTACATTAAAAGACCAAACTCACTTTAAGTCCTGTTAAGTAGTAGGAGAAGGGCCAATGTGGCAGAGAAGTAGGGGGATCCAAAGTTCCCTTGTCTCTCAAACAAAGCGGTTTTGAGGCTAAAGGACTTTGAGCTCCATTACTCCTGATGGAAAAGGGACAGAGATGTTTCCAGGGACCCACCATGACAACGTGATGGGCCATAGGTATGTGACTGCAAACAGGGAGAGATAAAACAAACAGAGAGAAGGGATCCCCTTCTGCCGAGAGACAAAGGGAAGAGAAAGAGAGGCTGGGGAAACATAGGACTACATATGGACAAGATATGGACAATGATGGAGAAAGATCCAATCTCTTACTGCAGGGCTTTATCCAGACTGGGGCCATTTGCTTTTTAGGAGCACCTGGGAAGACGGGAGCCAGAACTGAGTTCAGTAACTAGTTCAGAGGCACAGTCTGCAGTGGGAGAAAGTGATCCCCTTCCTGGAGTGCTGTGGGAAGAAGCAACGGCACTTCCCCAAAACTGGGTGGACAGAGTGGGAAGCTTAAAAACATCAGTGTTTAAGTCCCAGCCGAATGCCAAGGAGGCACAGTGTCAGTGGGATGGGACAAACCACTAGAGCAGCACTGAGAGGCAGCAGGGTGGTTCTTTCCCCAACTGGCAGCACGGAGCAGGAATCTTTAAGACATCGGGGTTTTAATCCAGGCCAACCACCAGGGAAGCATGGGAGTTGGCAGAATGGGACAAGTTGCTTCATTTGCACCTGAGGCACAGTGAGGATGGCTTGAACAGAGTGGTTTAGGACACCTGGTCCATGGAGAAAGAATGGGGTGTCGCCATTTTTCTCCCCATCACCAACAAGGTGGGGCTTCAGGGAACAGACAGCAGGTCCAAAGTGGAGGCAGGACTGTCTACTCCAAACCACCCTCATCTCTGCCTGGTAACTGTGTATCTACAAGACCAGTTAAGACCAGTGCTATTGCATTGCTTGATTTAATTTAGCTCTCAGACAATTCTTATTATGTAGATACATTTTCCTTCCTTTTCTCTTTCTATCTCTTCCCTCCTCTAGTCTGGTTACTCTGTTGTTGGTTTGTTTAAGCAGACTTACTTACTTACTTATTTATTTATTTATTTATTTATTTATTTATTTATTTATTTTTATTTTTTTTTAAGCAGACATGTTTAATCTATTCTCTTAATACACATTCTATTCCTCTTGCTTTATTTTCCTTTCTCTCTCTCTGTATTAAGCTGTATAGTTTCTCTGTCTGGTCAATTTTATCTTCTTGTCTTTTTCTCACTCTGAATTAAACCACATAGTTTCTCTGTCTGGTAAATTTTTGTTTTCGTTTCTTTTTCCCCACACCTTTAATTTCTCTTTTTGTATGGGATAAGACCTGTTCCATATGCACTGCCTCCACTCTGTTGTTTACTTGTACTGTTTTTTTTTGTTGTTGTTCTTTTTTGTTTTTTGTGTCTTTGAGGGTTTTCATGTTTTTGGTTTCTGATTGTATTTTGTTTCCTTGTTTTCCTTTCCAGGGCTACTTCAAGGAACAAATCAAAGCACACCTGGTGGAGGGTCCAAAACATCAGTACAAGTAGGTAAATAAAGTAATCAAAGTCACAACAACAGAGAGCAAGTAACACTCTTCAAAAAATACCTCCTGATGGGCCAGGCCCTGGACAGTGTATGACCCCGCCCCCCTTTCATATAGCTGTACTTGCAGGTAAAAATCACATAACAAGCTGTTAAAACTCATAAGGGACACAAACCTAGCCAAAATGATGAAACGGAAGAATTCCCCTCGAAAGAAACTCCAGGAAGAAGTGACAGCTGAAGAATTGATCAAAATGGATACAAACAGTATAAACAAGAATTCAGAATAATAGTCATAAGATTAATCACCGAGCTTGAAAAAAAAAAGTATAGAAGACAATAGAGAATCTATTGCTGCAGAGATCAAGGAACTAAAAAACAGTCATATAAATTTAAAAAGGCTGTAAATGAAGTGGAAAATAAGCAAGAGATGGTGACAGCGAGAAGTGAAGAGGTAGAGGGGAGATTAGGTGAAATAGAAGATAAAACTATGGACAAAGAGTAAAAGATAAAAAAAATATTATGGGCCACAAGGGGAGAATTAGAAAACTAAGTAATTTAATGAGATGGAACAATATCCATTTCATAGGAGTTTCAGAAGAAGACTAGAGAGAGAAAGGGGCAGAAGGTGTACTTGAACAAATCATAGCTGAGAACTTCCACAGTCTGGGGAAGGAAACAGACATTGAAATCCAAAGGCACAGAGAACTCCCTTCAGATGTAACTTGAATCGATCTTCTCTATGACATATCATAGCGAAACTGGCAAAATAGAAGGATAAAGAGAAAATTCTGAAAGCAGCTAGGGATGAACAGGCCTTAAAATACAAAGGTAGACTCACAAGAATAATAGCAGACCTATCTACTGAAATTTGCAGGCCAGAAAGGAATGGCAGGAAATCTTCAATGTGATGAACAGGAAAAAATATGCAGCCAATAATCCTTTATCCAGAAAGCCTGTCATTCAAAATAGAAAGAGAAATAAAGGTTTTCCCAAACAAACAAAAACTGAAGGAATTCATCACCCCAAACCAGCCCTACAAGAGATACTAAGGGGGACTCTGTGAATGAAATGTTGCAAGGACCACAAAGTACCAGAGACATCACTACAAGCATAAAACCTACAGACATCACAATGACTAAACCCATATCTTTCAATAATAACACTAAATGTATATGGACTAAATGCTCCAACCAAAAGACATAGGGCATAACAATGGATAAAATAAATAAGACCCATCTATTTGCTGTCTACAAGAGACTCATTTTAGACCCAGGGACACCTTCAGACTGAAAGTGAGGGGATGGAGAACTATCATGCCACTGGAAGTCAAAAGAAAGCTGGAGTAGCCATACTTATCTCAGGCAAACTAGACTTTAAATTAAAGGTTGTAACAAGAGATGAAGAAGAGCATTACATGATAATTACAAGGTCTATCCATCAGGAAGAGCTAACAATTATAAATATCCTTGCTCCAAATTTGGAGACACCCAAATATATAAAATTAATCACAAACATAAGGAACCTTATTGATAAGAATGTGGTAATTGCAGGACACTTTAATGCTACACTTACAACAATGGATAGAACATCTAGACAGAGAATAAATAAAGAAACAAGGTCCCTGAATGATACATTGAACCAGATGGACTTGAAAGATATATTTAGAACTCTGCATCCCAAACCAACAGAATATACTTTCTTCTTGAGTGCACATGGAACATTCACCAAGATAGATCACATACTGGGTCACAAAACAGCCCTCAATAAATACAAAAGAACGGAGATCACACCATGCACATTTTCAGACCACAATGCTATGAAACTTGACATCAACCACAGGAAAAAGTCTGGAAAGTCTCCAAAAGCATGGAGGTTAAAGAACATCCTACTAAAGAATGAATGGGTTAACCAGGCAATTAGAGAAGAAATTAAAGATATATGGAAACAAATGAAAATGAAAATACAACAATCCAAACCCTTTGGGATGCAGCAAAGGCAGTACTAAGAGGAAAATACATTGTAATCCAGGCTTGTCTCAAGAGAAAAGAAAAATTTCAAATACAAAATCTAACAGCACACCTAACAGAACTAGAAACAGAACAGCAAGGACACCCCAAACCCAGCAAAAGAAGAGAAATAACAAAGAGTAGAGCAGAAACAAACAATATAGAATCCAAAAAAACCCACAGTAGAACAAATAAATGAAACCAAGAGCTGGTTTTTTGAAAAAATAAAATTGATAAACCTCTAGCCAGACTTCTCAAAAAGAAAAGAGAGAGGACCCAAATAGATCAAATCACCAATGAAAATGGATTTATTACAACCAATCCCTCAGAAATACAAGCAATTATTAGGGAATACAATGAAAAACTATATGCTGACTAACTGGACAACCTGGAAGAAATGGACAAATTCCTAAACACCCACACATATTGAACAGACCTATAACTACTGATGAAATTGAATCAGTTATCAAAACTCTCCCAACAAATTAGAGTCCAGGACCAGATGGCTTCCCTGGGGAATTCTACCAGACATTTAAAGCAGGGTTAGTCCCCATCCTTCTCAAGCTATTCCAAAAAATAGAAATGGGAGGAAAACTTCTGGACTCATTCTATGAAGCCAGAATTATACTGATTCCCAAACCAGTCAGACACCCAACAAAAAATAAGAACTACAGGCCAATATCCCTGATGAATATGGATGCACAAATTGTCAACAAGATACTAGCAATTCAAATTCAACAGCATATAAAAAGAATTATTCACCTTGATCAAGTTGGATTAATTCCTGGGCTGGAGGCCTGGTTCAATATTTGCAAATCAATCAAGGTGATACATCACATTAATAAAAGAAAAGATAGAACCTTATGGTCCTGTCAATTGATGCAGAAAAAGCATTTGGCAAAATACATCATGCTTTCTTGATGAAAACCCTCAAGAAAGTCGGGATAGAAGGAACATACAGAAACATCATAAAAGCCAAATATGAAAAGCTCACAGCCAATATCATCCTCAATGGGGAAAAACTGAGAGCTTTCCCCTGAGATCAGGAACATGACAGGGATGTCCACTCTCACCACTGTTGTTTAACATAGTGTTGGATGTCCTAGCATAAGCAATCAGACAACGAAATGAAATAAAAGGTATCAAAATTTGCAAAGATGAAATCAAACTTTCACTTTTTGCAGACAACATGATACTCTACATGGAAACCAGGCAGATTCCACCAAAGTCTGCTAAAACTGACACATGAATTCAGAAAAGTCACAGGGCACAAATTAATGTACAGAAATCAATTATATTTTTATACACCAATAATGAAATACCAGAAAGATAAATAAAGAAATGTATCCCACTCACAATTGCACCAAGATCCATAAAATACCTAGGAATAAACCTAACCAAATATCCAAAAGATCAGTATGCTGAAAACTATAGAAAGCTAATGAAGGAAATTGAAGAAGATACAATGAAATAGAGAAATATTCCATGCTCGTAAATTGGAAGAATATTGTTAAAGTATCTATACTACCCAAAGCAATCTACACATTCAATGCAAGCCCGATCAAAATTGCACCAGCATTCTTCTCAAAGTTGAACAAACAATCCTAAAATTTGTATGGAACCACAAAAGACCCTGAATAGCCAAAGCAATACTGAAGAAGAAAACCAAAGTGGGAGGCACCACATTCCCAGACTTTAGTCTCTACTACAAAGATGTAATCATTAAGACAGTATGGTATTGGCACAAAAACAGACACATAGACCAATGGAATAGAATAAAGACCCCAGAATTAGATACCCAAATGTATGGCCAACTAATCTTTGACAAAGCAGAAAAGACTATCCAATGGAAAAAAGACAGTCTCTTTAGCAAATGGTGCTGGGAGATCTGGACAGCAACATGCAGAAAAATGAAACTAGAACACACTCTTACACCATTCACAAAAATAAACTCAAATTGGATGAAGGACCTGAATGTGAGACAGGAAACCATTAAAACCCTAGAGGAGAAAGCAGGCAACAACTTCTTTGACCTCAGCTGCAGCAATTTCTTACTCTGCATGTCTCCAAAGGCAAGGGAATTAAAAGCAAAAATGAACTATTGGGACTTCATCAAGATAACAAGCTCTGCACTGCAAAGAAAACAATCAACAAAACTGAAGGGCAACCAACAGAATGGGAAAAATATTTGCAAATCATATATTGGATAAAGTGTTAGTATCTAAGTCTATAAAGAACCTACCAAACTCCACACTCAAAAAACAAATAATCCAGTGAAGAAACGGGCAGAAGACATGAATAGACACTTTTCCAACAAAAAAATCCAGATGGCCAACAGGCACATGAAAAGATGCTCAACATTACTCATCATCAGGGAAATACAAATCAAAGCCACACTGAGATATCACCTCACACTGGTCTGAGTGGCTAAAATGAACAAATCGGGAGACTACAGATGCTGGTGAGGATGTGGAGAAATGAAAACCTTCTTGTACTGCTGGTGAGAATGCAAACTCATGCATTCGCTCTGGAAAAGTGTGGAGGTTTGTGGGGAATAAGCTTAGAAATCCCCTGGGCTTGCACCAATGGGTTAACAAGACATAAAGAATTACAAAGCCATAGGATACTGATACCCAATCTTGGATAAACAAGATTAGGCCCCCAGAATAGAGTAGCGGGGGCAAAGTCCCCCGGTTCAAAGGTATATGAGGTAAGTAAGATTAGCTATTCAGGGCAAAAGCATCCCCCAATTTAGAACTATAGCAGAAGGCTGCTTTCACAGGAAATAAGGACCAAATAAGGCCAACTGGTAAATAGGGCTATAGACTGCTACTTTGGGTTAAGCTGCCCAGAGGAGAGCTGATTAGCAAAAGAAAAGGTGCCTTATCAACCCTGAGGTTACTTGCTCTATGTGTCTTAACTCCTAAGCTAGCTAAGGTAAACAGACATGGTGCCTCCTGTCTGCCAGAAACAACCATCTGCCCAGTGCCATGATTTTGTTTTATATTGACCCAAACCCCAAACACCATATATCTTCAAAACACCCTCTCTCTCATTCCCATGAGTTACTGTTCACAGATTCTTTGTCTCTTTGTGTACACCCATCATGTTTGTAAGCCTTCTGACCTTACTAAAATACGGGGCAAGGACACTTATTCGGGGCTCTTGTCTTTTCCCAGACATGAACCACATGGGTCTGACTCACAGAGGGAGGAAGTCAAGGGTGTGCGTAGAGGTAAGAAACAGACTACTATACTGGGGAGCCTAGAAAAGGAAGAGAAATCCCCCATAGTATTTGGCTTTGAAACTCAGAGCAGTCACATTTCATGAGAGCTTAAAGGCAGTGGGACTTAAAGCCTGGAACTTTATTTTCTTATATTTTTAAAAGTTTATTTATTTAATGTGAAAGAGAGGGAGAGCAGGGTGGGGAGACAGAAAGATGAGAGAGAATCCCAAACAGGCTCCACATTATCAGTGTGGAACTTGATGGGGGGCTTAAACTCACAAACTGAAATCACAACCTGAGATGAAGTCAAGATCAAATGCTTACCTGAGTGAGCTACCCAGGGACACCAAAAGCGTATAACTTTTAAAAAATCAGTAGGTTCAGCTTGGTGAAAGGCTGGAGGGCTGTAGAAACTAAGTCTGTGTCCCAGAAAGAGTCAGGATACAGACAGCTCATGGAGATACAGCTTAAAGCAGCAGTTTGAAAGCTGCTTGGGCATTAGGGAGGGAGCATTATTTACTAATCGCAGAGTTCCCTGAAGAACTCCACAAAAGAGCTAGCATGTACCATTTCCCTTCCTTACCCCTTGTCTTGAACACTCAGACACCTGTGGGAACTGTAATTGCAGAGGCACACACTACGTAATGTGTTTATACCATGCCCCTCCATCCCAACCCCTCCTCAGCCAGACCTGTCTCAGTTCCAGTGCTGTGACTTCCCTCCCTGAGAAGATCTGCACAAACCTTGCTAACACTGCATCTCCAGACTTCCCAAAGCAGATGTCCCACCTCGTTAAAACTGCACCCCTGCCTACACATTTGGGTAAAGTGGCCCTGGCCACATCCATGTAGAGGATGACCAAGACACAGTTTGTGGCAGCATGTCCCCTGCCTTCCTTGTGCTTGTGGAAGAGTCTCTCCAGGTCTCCATGGAAAGGTAGAGGAGGACCAGCACCACCTAGTTAATGGTTCACATTCTACCTACTACTTCCAAGAGCAAGAGACAGAGCTGACTTTCATAATACAGAGAACAGTATGCAGAGAGTTAGACAAAATGTGGAGATGAAAGAATAGGACAAAACCACGAGACATAAGTGAAACAAACATATGTAACTTGACTGAAGATAATTTAAAATAATGATCATAAAAATACTCACTAGATCTGAGAAAGGAGTGGAGGACCTCAGTGAGACCCTTAATACATAGATAAATCAGTTTGAGATGAAGAACACAGTAAATGAAATGAAGAATACACTTGAAGGAATAAATTGCAAGCTGGAAGAACAGGAACAAATTAATGAACTAGAAGACAGAGTAATGGAAAATAATTGAGCTGAACAAATGAAAGAAAAAAATTATACAAAACTAAAATAGACTTGGGAACTCATGAGTCCATTAAATGTAATAATATTTGTATTATAGGGACCCCAAAAGGAGAAGAGGGGGAAAGGGGATCACAATGTTTATCTGAAGAATTAATAGCTGAAAACTTCCTAATCTCGGGAAGGAAAAGGTATCCAAAACCAGGAGGCAATTTTTTCTCCCCATGAAATCAACTCCCGGTTGACACCAACACACATAGTAATCAAAGTGGCCAAAGTTGTGATAAATAATTTTTTTTTCAGTAAGAGGAAAGAAGATGGTTACATACAAAGGAAACCTCATAAGACTATGAGCAAAATTTTCAGCAGACACTTTGAAGTCAGAAGGGAGTGGTATGATACATTCAAAGTGCTGAAACAGAGAAGTCTATAGTCATGAATACTCTATCCAGCATGGCAATCACTCAGAATCAAAGGAGAACTAAAGAGTTTCCCAGACACACAAAAGTTAAAGGACTCCATCATGCTAAAACATGTCTTATAGGATGTTAAGGAGGACTCTTTGAGTGGAAAGAAAAGTCCACATTGAGAATATGAAAAGGGGGGGGGGTGTGAAGCAGTAAAAATCAGTATATCTATAAAAACTCTGTCAAGAGATCTACAAAATAACAGGATACAGGACAACATACATCAATAATGTGGGGGATAAATGATAAAGAATGTATTTGAACTTAAGTGACAATCAACTTTAAATAGACTGATAAATGCAGAAAATGTTATCTTTAAACTCAATGGTAACCACCAATCAAAAACCACTAAGAGATATGCAAATAAAAAAGGAGAAAGGAATCCAAGTATATCACTAAATAAAAACAGCATACCTGGAAAGAGAGAAAGAGAAGAAAGAATCAGAGACAACAAAAAGTAAACAAACCAAAAACACAGAAAAACAAGTAAGAAAATGACCGTAACTACATAACTATCAATAATTACATTGAATATAAGTGGACTAAATGATCCTATCAAAAGACGTAGGGTGACAGAACGGATAAAAAAATAATAAGACCCATTTATATGCTACCTACAAGAGATTCATTTCAAACCTAAAGGTACCTACAGATCGCAATTGAGGGGATGGAGAAATATTTATCATGAAAATGGATATCAAAAGAAAGCCAGAATAACAATATGTATATTGAAAAATTGACTTTAAGACAAACAAACAAACAAACAAACAAACAATCAAACATCTGCTAAAAGAGACAAAGCAGGACACTTTATAGTAATAAAAGGAACGGTCCAATAAGAATATATGCCAGAGTCCAGCTCCAGCAGGTCCAGGGGTTCCCCAAGGAAGAACGGCATCGGTGAAAGTAAAACAAAACTAAAATTAAAAACTAGAAAATAAAAAACTAAAGTAAAAAACTAAAACTAAAATAAAAAACTAGAAAATAAAAAAAAAACTAAAATAAAAATGGACACAGACAACAGCAGTGTTTTGAACTGGCCGATTTATTGTAGCAAACGTGGCATTATATATGCGAGTGATTTCCTTGTAACATATGTCATCTATGTTTTTCTAACATTACCTAATTTTGAAAAAGTTCCTATGTGTCATCAACCTGTAAGAAAGAACATGGCGATTTCCCCCTAACTTTCCTGCATACCCCTTGATTATAGCTTAATTTCTTACATCATTCCATTATGCGTCTGCATTTATCTATAATCTACAAAGCATTTGCTTTGCTGTTCTCGTGAAAGGCCCTCCATTTCTCAACACCTCAAGTGGAACAGCTACAGGGACACGAACTCCTAACCACATGAGGCCAGAAGAACAATGGGTTTGCCTCGGTCCGAGGTGCCAGAAAGGGGCCGAAAAAGGCTTGGAAACCCATGCCTCATACATTCTCAGAGAGACAATGCACCTAGGAACCAATGAACCATTCTGTAGCTTAACCAACTAGGTTCAGTCATCATCTGGAATGTCTCGGGGGGGGGGGGGGGGCAGGTGGGCCTAGGGGTTGAAGTCACCTGTGCCCAGAGATACACTCCTTAGTTGCTGGAGTGAGGCTTTCAGATCCATATGTGTCTCCTTTACAGGCCCTCTTTGCTGGCAAAGGTATGAGGCTATCCTTCCTGTAAGTAGAGGAGTCTCCATAGGGGATGGCAAGGGCTAAACATAATGCCACACTATTTCTTGCTGAACCTTATTTTCTTCCCTACTGGTCCTTTTCCTAGAGGGCCTGCCGAGGGCAATTCCCCAACAGACAATACCCCAGGTAGTTTTAGGGCCGAATTACCTAAAAGCAGGAGTACAAGAAGATTCCCTGTCCGTGGGCCACTCCGCAGTCACCAATCCATCCATGGCCCCGGGCTTTGCCACTCAGGCTGGGATAGCTCGGCTTCCAGCAAATATATAACACTTCTCCAAAGAAGACATCCAGATGGCCAACCAACACATGAAAAAATGCTCAAAATCACTCATCATCAAGGAAATACAAATCAAAACCACAATGAGATACCACCTCACACCTGTCAGAATGGCTAACATTAACAACTCAGGCAACAACAGATATTGGCAAGAATGCAGAGAAAGAAGATCTATTTTGCATTGTTGGTGGCAATGCAAGCTGGTGCAGCCACTCTGGAAAACAGTATGGAGGTTCCTCAAAAAACTAAAAATAGAACTACCCTATGACCCTACAATTGCACTACTAGACATTTATCCATGGGATATAGGTGTGCTGTTTTGAAGGGACACATGCACCCCCATGTTTATAGCAGCACTATCAACAATAGCCAAAGTATGGAAAGAGCCCAAATGTCCATCAATGGATGAATGGATAAGGAAGATGTGGTATATATATATATATACAATAGAGTATGACTTGGCAATCAAAAAGAATGAAATCTTGCCATTTGCAACTACGTGGATGGAACTGGAGGGTATTATGCTACGTGAAATTAGTCACTCAGAGAAAGACAAAAATCATATGACTTCACTTTTATGAGGACTTTCAGAGACAAAACAGATGAACATAAAGGAAGGGGAAAAAATAATCTAAAAACAGGGAGGGGGACAAAACAAAAGAGCCTCATAAATATGGAGAACAAACTGAGGGTTATGGGATGGGTTGTGGGAGGGGGGATGGGCTAAATGGGTAAGGGGCACTAAGGAATCTACTCCTGAAATCATTTTTGCACTATATGCTAACTGATTTGGATGTAAATTAAAAAAAAATAAAAATAAAACAAGTTAATAAAAAAATAATATACAAGTGTAAATATGTATGCATTTAATTGGGAGCACCCAAATTTATAAAACAATTAATAACAAACATAAAGGAACTAATTGATAGTAATGCAATAATTGATTGTATTACACTAATGCCTCACTTACATCAATGGACAGATAATCCAAGCAGAAAATCAACAAGAGAACAATGATTTTATTTTTTTTTCAACATTTATTATTATTATTATTATTATTATTATTTTTTTTTTTTTTTTTTGGGACAGAGAGAGACAGAGCATGAACGGGGGAGGGGCAGAGAGAGAGGGAGACACAGAATCGGAAACAGGCTCCAGGCTCCGAGCCATCAGCCCAGAGCCTGACGCGGGGCTCGAACTCACGGACCGCGAGATCGTGACCTGGCTGAAGTCGGACGCTTAACCGACTGCGCCACCCAGGCGCCCCGAGAACAATGATTTTAAATGATGTACTGGATCAGATGGAAATACACATATATTCAACATAACGCTAAAATAGCAGAATACACATTCTTTTCAAGTACACATGAAATATTCTTCAGGATAGATAACATATTAGACCACAAAACAAGTCTCAACATATCTAAAAAGATCAAAGTTGTACCATGCACACTTTGTGATCATAACACTATGAAACTAGACATTAACCACAAGGAAAAAATCTGGAAAGGGTACAGATATATGGGGCTAAATAACATGTGGTTCAACCCACACATGGCAGAGTAAATCAAAAAGTACATGGAAACAAATGAACATGAGAACACAATGGTCCAAAACCTTTGGGATGCAGCAAAAGTCGTTCTAAGAGGGACGTTTGTAGCCTATCTCAAAAAGCAAGAAAAACGTCAAATAATAGCCAAAGGATCTAGGAAAAGAAAACAAACCAACCCTAAAACCATCAGAAATAAGAAAATAATAAAGATTACAGAAAAAAAATAAGTGATATAGAAAGTAAAAATCAATCAATCAGAGCAATGAAACAAGTGGCTGGTTGTTGGAAAGATTAACAAAATTCATAAACCTCCAGTCAGACTAATCCAAAAAAAGGGAGGTAGAGGAAAAAAGAGGAAATGAAAGAAAGAGAGAACTCAAATAAACAAATCACAAATGAAAGAGAAGCGTCTGGGTGGCTCAGTCAGTTAAGTGTCCAACTTCAGCTCAAGTCATGATCTCGTGGTCTGTGGGTTCGAGCCCCATGTCAGGCTCTGTGCTGACAGCTCAGAGTCTGACACCTGTTTTGGATTCTATGTCTCCCTGTCTCTGTGTCCCTCCCCAACTGCTGTTCTGTCTCTGTCTCTCAAAAATGAATAAACATTAAAAATGAAAAAAAAAAAAGAAATTAAAGAGGAGAATAACAACTGAAACCATGGAAATACAAATAGTTATAAGATAACATTATGAAAAATCATATGCCAAAAAACTAAACAACCTAGAAGTGATGGATAATTTCCTAAAAACAGGTGACTTACCAAAATTGAAATAGGAAAATAGAGAATTTGGTTATACCAATTTCCAGAAAGGAGATGAATTTAAAAAAAAAAAATTCACCCCCCAAATAGTCCAGGACCACATAAGCTTCACAGGTGAACTCGACCAAATATTTAAAGAAGAATTAATATCTATTCTTCTCAAACTATTCCAAAGAATAGAAATGAAGCGAAAACTTCCAAACTTTTTCTGTAGGCTCAGCATTACTCTGATACCAAAACCAGATAAAGACACCACTAAAAAAGTGAATTAGAGGCCAAAATCTCTGATGAACATGGATGCAAAATTTCTCAACGAGATACAAGAAATTGAAATCACACAGTTCATTAAAAGAATCTTTCACCATAATAAAGTGGGATTTATTGCTAGTTTGCCAAGGTGGTTAAATATTTACAAATCAATCAACGTGATACATCATATCAATAAAGGAAAGGATAAAAACCATATGATTACTTCAACAGAACTGAAAAAGTGTTTGACAGAGTACAACATCCATTCATGTTAAAAATCCTCAATAAAGTAGAATTAGAGGAAACATATCTAAACATAATAAAGGCCATCTATAAAAAACCAACAACACCGTTCATGCTCTGTCTCTCTCTGTCCCAAAAATAAATAAAAAACGTTGAAAAAAAAAATTAAAAAAAAAAAAAAAAGGGGCGCCTGGGTGGCGCAGTCGGTTAAGCGTCCGACTTCAGCCAGGTCACGATCTCGCGGTCCGTGAGTTCGAGCCCCGCGTCAGGCTCTGGGCTGATGGCTCAGAGCCTGGAGCCTGTTTCCGCTTCTGTGTCTCCCTCTCTCTCTGCCCCTCCCCCGTTCATGCTCTGTCTCTCTCTGTCCCAAAAATAAATAAAAAACGTTGAAAAAAAAAAATTAAAAAAAAAAAAAAAAAACCAACAACAAAGATTTTATTAAATGTGGGAAGAACTGAGAGCTTTTTTCCTAAGGTCAAGAGCAAGACAAGGATGTCCACTGTCACCAATTTTATTCAACTTATTACCGAAAGTCCTATTCACAGCAATCAGACAACAAAAGAAATAAAGCATCTATATCGGTAAAGAAGAGGTAAAACTGACTAGTTGCAGGTGACGTGGTACTATTTAGAAAAACTGAAAGACTCCACCAAAAGCTACTAGAACCAATAAACTAATTCAATAGTCACAGGGTACAAGATCAGTGTGCAGAAAGATGTTGCATTTGTATACCCTAATAATGATGCAGCAGAAATACAAATTAAGGAAACAATGCCATTTACAACTGCACCAAAAACGATAAGATATCTTGGAATAAACCTAACCAGACAGGTGAAAGACCTGTACTCTAAAATTGTAAATCACCGATGAAAGATATGAGACACAAAGAAACTGAACGACATTCCATGCTCACGGATTAGAAGGAAAAAAATATTGTTAAAATATCTGTACTACGCAATTTACAGATTTAATGTAATTCCTATCAAAATACCAGCAGCATTTTTCACAGGTCCTAACAATCCTAACGTTTATATGAAACTACAAAAGACCCTGAACAAAGAAATTTTGATAAAGAAAAGCAAAACTTTAGGCATAACAATGCGAGACTTCAAATTATAGTACAACTGTATTTGTATGGCATTGGGACAAACATGGATACATAGATTAATAGAATGAAATAGAGAGTCCAAAAAAAAAAAAAAAAGAAACAAACAAACAAACCCACAATTATATCGTCAATTAATCTTTAAGAAAGCAGGGTATAAGGAATATCCAATGCGAAAAAGACAGTGTCTTTAACAACTAGTGTTGCAAAAACTGGGCAGCAACATGCAAAAGAATGACACTGGACCACTTTCTTACAACATACACAAAAATAAATTCAAAATGAATGAAAAACCTAAATGTGAGATGTGAAACCATAAAGATCATAGAAGAGACCACGGGCAGTAATTTCTGTGACATCGACTGCAATAACATTTTTTTAGATATGTCTCCTGAGCCAAGGGAAATAAAAGCAAAAAATAAACTATCGGATCCACATTAAAATAAAATCTTCCACGCAGTGAAGGAAACATTCAGTAAAACTAAAAGGCAACCTACAGAATGGGAGAAGATACCCTCAAATGACATACCTGATAAAGGATTAGTATCTAATATTTATAAAGAACTGATACAAATCAGCACTTCAAAAAAATAACCTAATTAAAAATGGACAGAAGACACGAACAAACATTTCTCCAAGAAGACATGTGGATGGCCAACAGACCATGAGAAGATACTCAACAGAGAAATGCAAATCAAAGGCACAATGAGATATCACCTCATACCATTCAGAACGGCTAAAATCAACAACACAAGACACAATAGGATGTGGAGAAAGGAAAGTCCTCTTGCACTGTTGCAAGAATGGAATGTAAACTGGTGCAGCCACTCTGGAAAACAGAATGGAGATTCCTCAAAGTTAAAACTGGCTCTCTCTGTCCCTCTCACTCACACTCTGTGTCTCTCTCAAAAATAAATTAAAAAAAAAACATTTTAAAAGGTTAAAAACAGAATTACCTTCTGATCCAGTAAATGCCATTACTGGGTAGCTACCCAACAGATACAAAAATGTTAATTCAAAATGATACATGCACACCACCCTCCACAATATTTACAGCATCATTATTTACAATAGCTGTAAGTTATCAAGACATTGATACTGACACAAAAACAGACACATAGATCAATGGAACAGAAGAGGAAACCAAGAAATAGACCCACAACTAAATGGTCAATTCATCTTTGACAAAACAGGAAAGAATAGTCAGTGGAAACAAGGCAGTCTCCTCAACAAATCGTGTTGGAAAAACTGGGCAACAACACATAGAAGAATGAAACTGGATCACTTTCTGACACCACACAGAAAATAAAATCAAAATGAATAAAAGATCTAAAGACAAGACAGGAAACCATCAGAATCCTAGAGGAGAAGATAGGCAGCAACTTCTTTGCCCTTGGCCACAGCAACTTCTCAATAGACATGTCACCAGAAGAAAAGGGAAGAAACCAAAAATGAACTATTGGGACTTCATCAAGATAAAAAGCTTCTGCAACACTGAAGGAAAACAATAAACAAAATTAAAAGGCAGCCTATGGAATGGGATAAGATATTTTCACATGACATTTAACCCTGATATTTCACAAGATATTTAACGCTGATAAAGGGTTAGTATCCAAAATCTATAAAGACTCAACACCCTCAAAGCAAATAATACAATTAAGATATGGAGAACATGAATATACACTTTTCTAAAGGAGACATCCAGATGGCTAACAGACACATGAAAAGATGCTCAACATCACTCATTATTAGGGAAACCATGATGAAATAATCACCTCACACCTGTCAGAATGGCTAAAATTAATAACAAAATAGCTGTTGGTGAGTATGTGGAGAAAGGGGAGCCCTTTTGCACTGCTGGGGGAAATGCAAACTGGGTGAAGCCATTCTGGAGAACAGTGTGGAGTTTCCTCAAAAAATTAAAAATAGAACTACCCTATAACCCAGCCAGTGCACTACTAGGTATTTATCCAAATGATACAGGAGTGCTGATTTGAAGGGGCACGTGCACCCCAATGTTTATAAGGAGTGCTTTCATAATAGACAAATTACGGAAAGAGACCAAATGTCCATCAGCTCATGAATGGATAAAGAGGAATGGGGCATATGTATGCAATGCAATATTAGCTCTAAAAAGAATGAAATGTTGCCATTTGCAATAAGTTGATGGGTTTAGAATGTAATATGTTAGGCAAAATAAGTCAGAGAAAGACAAATACCATACGATTTCATTCATCGTGGAATTTAAGAAACAGGACAGGTTAACATTTGAGAGGGGTGAAAAAGAGAGAGAGAGAGAGAGAGAGAGAGAGAGAAGCAAACGACAAGAGACTCTTAAAGTTAGAAAAGGAACTGAGGGTTGATGGTGGGATGTGGTTAAAGGATGGGCTATATGGATGTTGGGTGTTAAGGAGGCATTTTTATGCTGAGCACTGGGTGTTGTATGTGAGTGGTGACTCACTGAACTCTATACCTGAAACTAATATTGCACTGTATGTTAACTAACTAGAATTTAAATGAAAATCTGAAAATTAAAAAAAAAGAAAATTAATTGCATTCAATACACAGTGTACAAACTGAAAAGGAAATTACAAAAAGCATTATATTTATAATAGTTTCAAAAAAATGATGTACTTAGGAGTTAACAAGGAAGAACTTTACAGCAAAAGTTGTTAAGTGTTGCTGAAGAAATTTTAAAAGATATAAAAAATAGGACATAATCTATGTTCGTGGATTGAGGGATTTAATATTGTTAAAATATTTGTACAACCCAAGTAATCTGTACATGCAATCTTTACCAAAAATCCCAAAATTCTTTTGCAGAAGTAGAAAAACCTATCCTAAAATTCATATTGAATCTCAAGGAACCCCAAATGTACAATCTAGAAAAGGAAGAACAAAGTAGAAGACCACACACATTCTGATTTCAAACCTTACTGCCCAGCCACATTAACCATTACTGGAATAAAGACAGACATATAAATCAAAGGAATAGAATAGAGAGTCTCAAATAAGCCCTTACATGTATGTTCAAATGCTTTTTGAGAGGATGTGAAGAATATTTAATGCAGGATAGGACAACTGGATATCCACATGCAAAAGAATGAATCTGGACCCTTCCCTAACACTATTTTCAATAATTAACCCAAAATAGACCAAAGAGTTGAATGCAAGTCCTCAAATTATAAAATTCTCAGAAGACAGGATAAATGGTGCACACCGTAGGATTTGGCAGTTATCTCTTGGAGATGATACCAAAGACATGGGCAAGATAATATAAAGATAGATAAATTCAACCTCATGGTAGTTAAAAATTTTGTGTGTTAAATAAAAATCAAAGTCATAGTCATTATTAAGAGAGTAAAAAGGCAGCCAGAGAATGGGAGGAAACATTTGCAAATCACAAATGTGATAAGGGATTAATATTTAGAATATATAAGGGACTCCCAAAACTGAACATCAAAAAGCAAAAACCTAACTAAATAATCATTTCTTCAGGAATATACAACTGGTCTCTAAGCAATGAATTACACTTACTGTTACTAATCATCAGTGAAATATATATTGAAACTATAATGATGTAACACCTCACTCATGAAAATGCCTAGAACAGAAAAAGCAACAAATGTTGTAAGATATATGGAGAAGTTGAAACTATTGTCCACTATTAGTAGAAATGTAAAATGGTACATCTCCTGTGTAAAAAAAAATAGAATAACTATATGACCTAGCAATTACAGTGGGTATATATCTCCCAAGATGGAAAACAGGGTCTCAAAGAGATATATGTACATCCATGTCCAAACCAGCACTATTCACAATAGCTAAAATGTGGAAGCAATGGCACTATCATTGATGGATGAATGGATAAACAATTGTACATAAACAATGTATACACACCACACACACACACACACACACACACACACACACACACACACACACACACCACACAATGGAATATTACTCAAGGAAGAAAATCCATTCCCTCTCCTGCCACTTAGCATAAACGAACAAACAAAACACACACACACACACACACACACACACACACACACACACACACACACACTAAAGGAAGGAAATTCTGCAATATGCCATAGCATGGGTGAGCCCTGAAGATTATGTTAAATAAAATAAGGCAATTACAAAATGATAAGTGTATTATAAATCATCTTATTGATCAGGCCTACATTAGTGAAAATCATAGACATAAAGTATAATGGTGACTGCCATTATTGTCAAATAAGTATAGAGTTTCATATTTATAAGATGAAAAGAGTTATGGTTATGAGTGAGGCTAATGGCTGCACAACCTTATGAATGTATTTAGTATTAGGTGAACTGTACAGTTAAAAATAGTTAAGATATAAATGTTATGTTTTGTGTATTTTACCAAACTAAAAAAGTTAAGGAAAAAGGAATTGTTTTCCTTCCAGCTAACCAATGAAAATGTGTGGGGTTAAGAAATCCAAAGAAATACTTTCTCCCCAGAACAAGTACATCCTTTAGCTCTGTTTAGAAAGTTTTTGCACCTACCAATACTAAATTATTGCTTCATATTTGGCAAGTTTCTAAACCACCGTGGTTTTTCATACACCTGAATAATAATTTTCCCTGTTTTAAGTTGATGATGATTATTCTGCTTTTACAGAGACATGGTAGAAATTTACATGAGAATGTAGTACACATCACTTCTGAATCTGCTGACTTTTTAAATATTGTAGAAACATATATTTAGTTGCTAAAAGAATGATAGCTAGAATTTCTAAAGGCTTACCATCTCCTAGTCACAGTTCTAAATGCTTTCCATTAGTAATTTCACTTAATACAGAAAACTATTCTACAGTAGAAGTACTATTACTATCCACATTTTGTAATTCAGGAAACTAACGTAATTAATTTACATAGACACTGATGGCTACTTGGTATCTTGGTACAGGCAAGATTTGAACTTAGACCTGATTCCTGGAGTCCAAATTTTATCCACATACTCACTGACTCTAGTATCACAGCCAGACACTGATGATTACATTTTAGATTTTCTAGGCACCATGGGCAGCTTCATTACTGTGTCAATCTATAGATATTGCATAATATATGCTAATTACATACTTTGTTCAGATCTGAAGGATATGGCCTTCACTGTAACCTGTCATGCAGACAATATCCGTTAAAGACATGACGACCTCAATTTGTGTTGCAAGTCTCCCTGAGATGCCAATTCTCTTCTGTGCTTTTCTAATATGCAGCTTATTAGTGATGTGGAAGCACTGATATGATCCACAATAGAGAGTTTGGTAATCCCTGCACTCCTCTTTCTGACAAAGCACTCTACTCAACCAGTAGATATTTATCTCCTTTCAGTGGCAGTGGCTACACACGGACCTTTCTAACCTGTTTGCAGGCACAATGAGTTAGGAAGAAAGATAAATCTCCAAAATAAATTCCCTGCAACCAACAACACTCTTCTGATTGATTACAAGGTATTTTCTTCCTTGCTTTGAAATCTACTTTATGATTCTCCCCAGAAGGAAGTAAATACAGACTGAACACAGTTCCTTATATTACTCAGAAAATATTCCAGGTAGCAGATAGTGTTGGGACACTTCTGAAGTAGGCGATAGGAGGATTTATAATTCAGTGCTGACCCATCACTTCCACCAGTGGAAGCCTAATCCTTTAATTACTTTGGAAAAAAAGACAAAAATAATATTATAACTTAACACATGGTTTTATAGTTATTTATAGTCATGTATTCTTTTCTTCCTACTTTGTTCCAATACAGATTTGACTCTACTTCCAAGGATACACAAAACAGATGAATAAAGGAAAGACATGAATTGTGATATTGTCACTGCTTGCATATTTTCTCCACTTTACATAACAAATCTGTATTTATAATGCTTTGAAAAATGATGTTATTAAGCTTTTTAGTGACAATACTACACTTTGTAAGTGGGGGATGGGGTGTTAAACCATAATGAAATCACCCAAGAAGAGGACAAGATATCTGAATCCTAATGATTTCTTTAGTGGGTGACCTTGGACAAGTCACCAATCCTTTTTAGAGTTTGTGTTTTTATTTTTAATTTATATCCAAGTTATTTAGCATATAGTACAAAAATGATTTCAGGAGTAGATTCTAGTGATGCATTCCCTACATATAACACCCAGTGATCATCTCACGTGTCCTCCTCAATGCCGCTCACCCATTTAGCCCATCCCCCACCCGACACCCCACCAGCAACCCTCAGTTCATTCTCTGTATTTAAGAGTCTCTTATGTTTTGTCCCCCTCCCTGTTTTTATATTATTTTTGCTTCTCTTCCTGTATGTTCATCTGTTTTGTATCTTAAATTTTACATATGAGTGAAATCATATATTTGTCTTTCTCTGACAAATTTTGCTTAGCATAACAGACTCTAGTTCCATTCATGCTGTTGCAAAAGGCAAGATTTCATTATTTTTGATTGCCAAGTAACATTCCATTGTGTATGTGTGTGTGTGTGTGTACCACATCTTTAAAAAAATTGTTTTAATGTTTTATTTATATTTGAGAGAGAGAGAGAGAGACTGAGTGTGAGCAGGGGAGGAGTGGGGGTGGGGTGGGGGGAGAGAATCCGAAGCAGGTTCCAGGCTCTGAGCTGTCAGCACAGAGTCCAATGCAGGGCTAGAACTCATAAACCATGAGATCATGACCTGAGCTGAAGTTGGATGCTTAACCAACTGAGCCACTCAGGCATCCCTGTATTGCATCTTCTTTATCCATTCATCCGTCAATGGACATTTGGGCTCTTTCCATACTTTGCCTATTGTCAATAGCGCTGATATAAACATTGGGGTACATATGTCCCTTCATAAAACACACCTGTATCACTTGGATAAATACCTAGTAGTGCAATTGCTGGATCGTAGGGTAGTTCTAGTTTTAATTTTTTGATGAAACTCTATTCTGTTTTCCAGAGTGCCTGCACTAGTTTACTTTCCCACCAGCAGTACAAAAGGATTTTTCTTTCTCTGCAACCTTGCCAACATCTGCTGTTGCCTGAGTTGTTAATGTTAACCATTCTTACAGGTGTGATGTGGTATCTCTGTGGTTTTGATTTGTATTTCCCTGATGATGAGTGATGTTGAGCATCTTTTCATGTGTCTTCTTTGGAAAAGTGTCTATTCATGTCTTTTGCCCATTTCTTCACTGGATTATTTGGTTTTGGGGTGTTGAGTTTGAAAAGTTCTTTATAGATTTGGGGTACTAACCCTTTATCTGATATGTCATTTGCAAGTAGACATTGTATTCTGAAATTCTCAAATGTCTCTGCTAACCCCTGAGGCCTCCTCCCACTTTCCATTATTTCTGATGATAAGAGGATATTGCCTCAAGGCAGAAATAAGTGCTCCCATCTAGCATGGAGACTCCTTTCTCCTTCCCCCAGGTGTAAACTGCTTTCTTCTTCCTTCCATTCACAACACTTTTATAAATTGGCTCAATTTCCCCAATCTAGTCTTCCTTCTCATTCATTTCCCCAATCTAGTCTTCCTTCTCATTCATTTTCTCTTCCTTCCTGTGTCCTATACTTTAAAAATTATTCTTTTAGCATTCAACACAATGCTTACTATGTCATTTGCTTTTGCCTCTGGATTGTCCTCTTCTTGTCTCACAAGTTTCCAATAACCCTCTGTTTCCCAAATTAGGGCTTCTTAAAGTTTCCCAAGATACCTCATAGTCCAAAGTCAGGAGAGGTGGAGGGAACACTTCTAGAGACACAGCTGTTATCACCTTCTGAAGGGAGAAATGACTCTGGTGAGAAAGTTTTTAAATTTTTTAAAAGTCTGTCTATCTATCTATCTATCTATCTATCTATCTATCTATCTATCTATCATCTATCTATCATCATCATCTATGTTTCTATCTTTCTATCTATCATCAATCTATCATTGATCTATCATCAATCATCTATATATCTATTTACAATATCAAGATGGGGTCAAACTCCATGAACCATGAGCCCATGACCTGAGCTGAAGCCAAGAGTTAGCCATCCAACAGATTGAGCCACCCAAGCACTCCTCAAGTGAGGAAGGTTTTATTTGAATTCCAGTTGGTTAAGACACTGTGTAATATTAGTTTCAGGTGTATGATTTAGTGATTAAACACTTCCACATAACAGCCAGTGCTCATCATAACAAGTACCATCCATAAACCCCAGAACTTATTTCACACAACTACTCACCCCACTGGTAACTGAGTGTATCTCTGTAGTTTAGTGTCTATTTCTTGGTTTGCCTCTCTTTTCTTTCTTTGCCCTAGGTTCCTTTTTCTTTTGTTTCTCAAATTCAAAAATGAGTGAAATCATATGCTGTTTGTATTTCTCTGACTGACTTATTTCACTTGGCATAATATTCTCTACCTCCATCCATGTCAACACAAATGGCAAGATTTCATTCTTTTTTATGACTGAGCAATATTCCATTGTATATATACATATCTTCTCTTTATTCATTCTTTTTTAAAAGTTTCTTTATTTATTTTGAGACAGACAGAGAGATAAGGAGGGACGGGGGGGGGGAGGGGAGAGAGAGAGAAATGAGCAAGAGAGAGGGAGGGAGAAAGAATCCAAAGCAGGTTCTGGACTGACAGTGGCTTGAAGACATGAATCATGAGATCATGACCTGAGAAGAATCCAAGAGTCTGACACTTAGGTGACTGAGCCACCCAGTGTCCCTATCCATTCATTTTGTTATTCTTTTTTTCATTTGTGAGTTATTTTTTTAATATATGAAATTTATTGTCAAATTGGTTTCCAAACAACACCCAGTGCTCATCCCAAAAGATGCCCTCCTCAATCCCCATCACCCACCCTCCTCTCCCTCTCACCCCCATCAACCCTCAGTTTGTTCTCAGTTTTTAAGAGTCTCTTATGCTTTGGCTTTCTCCCACTCTAACCTCTTTTTTTCCCTTCCCCTCCCCCATTGGTTTCTGTTAAGTTTCTCAGGATCCACATAAGAGTGAAAATGTATGGCATCTGTCTTTGTATGACTTATTTCACTTAGCATCATACTCTCCAGTTCCATCCACGTTGCTACAAAGGGCCATATTTCATTCTTTCTCATTGCCATGTAGTACTCCATTGTGTATATAAACCATAATTTCTTTATCCATTCATCAGTTGATGGACATTTAGGCTCCTTCCATAATTTGGCTATTGTTGAGAGTGCTGCTATAAACGTTGGGATAGAAATGCCCCTATGCATCAGTACTCCTGTATCCCTTGGGTAAATTCCTAGCAGTACTACTGCTGGGTCATAGGGTAGGTCTATTTTTAATTTTCTGAGGAACCTCCACACTGCTTTCCAGAGTGGTTGCACCAATTTGCGATCCCACCAACAGTGCAAGAGGGTTCTCATTTCTCCACATCCTCTCCAGCATCTATAGTCTCCTGATTTGTTCATGTTTGCCACTCTGACTGGCATGAGGTGATATCTGAGTGTGGTTTTGATTTGTATTTCCCTGATGAGGAGCAACGTTGAGCATCTTTTCATGTGCCTGTTGGCCATCCGAATGTCTTCTTTAGAGAAGTGTCTAAATGTTTTCTTCCCATTTCTTCACTGGATTATTTGTTTTTTGGGTGTGGAGTTTGGTGAGCTCTTTATGGATTTTGCATACCAGCCCTTTGTCTGATACGTCATTTGCAAATATCTTTTCCCATTCCGTTTGTTGTCTTTTAGTTTTGTTGGTTGTTTCCTTTGCTGTGCAGAAGCTTTTTATCTTCATGAGGTCCCAATAGTTCATTTTTGTTTTTAATTCCCTTGTCTTTGGGGATGTGTCAAGTAAGAAATTGCTACGGCTGAGGTCCGAGAGGTCTTTTCCTGCTTTCTCCTCTAGGGTTTTGATGGTTTCCTGTCTCACATTCAGGTCCTTTATCCATTTTGAGTTTATTTTTGTGAGTGGTGTGAGAAAGTGGTCTAGTTTCAACCTTCTGCATGTTGCTTTCCAGTTCTCCCAGCACCATTTGTTAAAGAGACTGTCTTTTTTCCATTGGATATTCTTTCCTGCTTTGTCAAAGGTTAGTTGGTCATACGTTTGTGGGTCTAGTTCTGGGGTTTCTATTCTATTCCATTGGTCTATGTGTCTGTTTTTGTGCCAATACCATGCTGTCTTGATGATGACAACTTTGTAGTAGAGGCTAAAGTCTGGGATTGTGATGCCTCCCGCTTTGGTCTTCTTCTTCAAAATTACTTTGGCTATCCAGGGACTTTTGAGGTTCCATATGAATTTTAGGATTGCTTGTTCTAGCTTCGAGAAGAATGCTGGTGCAATTTTGATTGGGATTACATTGAATGTGTAGATAGCTTTGGGTAGTATTTACATTTTGACAATATTTATTCTTCCAACCCATGAGCACAGAATGTTTTTCCATTTCTTTGTATCTTCTTCGATTTCCTTCATAAGCTTTCTATAGTTTTCAGCATACAGATCTTTTACATCTTTGGTTAGATTTATTACTAAGTATTTTATTCTTCTTGGTGCAATTGTGAATGGGATCAGTTTATTTGTCTTTCTGTTGCTTCATTGTTCGTGTATAAGAATGCAACTGATTTATGTACATTGATTTTGTATCCTGCAACTTTGATGAATTCATGTATCAGTTCTAGCAGACGTTTGGTGGGGTCTATTGGATTTTCCATGTATAATATCATGTCATCTGCAAAAAATGAAAGCTTAACTTCATCTTTGTCAATTTTGATGTCTTTGGTTTCCTTTGTTGTCTGATTGCTGATGCTAGAACTTCCAACACTATGTTAAACAACAGCGGTGAGAGTGGACATCCCTGTCGTGTGCCTGATCTCAGGGAAAAAGCTCTCAGTTTTTCCCCATTGAGGATGATGTTAGCTGTGGGCTTTTCATAAATGGCTTTTATGATGTTTAAGTATGTTCCTTCTATCCCGACTTTCTCGAGGGTTTTTATTAAGAAAGGATGCTGAATTTTGTCAAATGCTTTTTCTGCATCGATTGACAGGATCATATGGTTCTTATCTTTTCTTTTATTAATGTGATGTATCACGTTGATTGATTTGCAAATGTTGAACCAGCCCTGCATCCCAGGAATGAATCTCACTTGATCATGGTGAATAATTGTTTTTACATGCTGTAGAATTCGATTTGGTAGTATCTTGTTGAGAATTTTCTCATCCATATTCATCAGGGATATTGGCCTGTAGTTCTCTTTTTTACTGGGTCTCTGTCTGGTTTAGGAATGAAAGTAATACTGGCTTCATAGAATGATTCTGGAAGTTTTCCTTCCCTTTCTATGTTTTGGAATAGCTTGAGAAGGATAGGTATTATCTCTGCTTTCAATGTCTGGTAGAATTCCCCTGGGAAGCCATCTGGTCCTGGACTCTTATTTGTTGGGAGATTTTTGATAACCGATTCCATTTCTTTGCTGGTTATGGGTCTGTTCAAGCTTTCTATTTCCTCCTGATTGAGTTTTGGAAGCGTGTGGGTGTTTAGGAATTTGTCCATTTCTTCCAGGTTGTCCAGTTTGTTGGCATATAATTCGTCATAGTACTCCCTGATAATTGCTTGTATCTCGGGGGGGTTGGTTGTAATAATTACATTTTCATTCATGATTTTATATATTTGGGTCATCTCCCTTTTCTTTTTTGAGAAGCCTGGCTAGAGGTTTATCAATTTTGTTTATTTTCTCAAAAAACCAACTCTTGATTTCATTGCTCTGCTCTACGGGTTTTTTTAGATTCCATATTGTTTATTTCTGCTCTGATCTTTATTATTTCTCTTCCTCTGCTTTGTTTGGGCTGTCTTTGTTGTTCTGCTTCTGTTTCCTTTAGGTGTGCTGTTAGATTTTGTATTTGGGATTTTTGTTTCTTGAGATAGGCCTGGATTGCAATGTATTTTCCTCTCAGGACTGCGTTCACTGCATCCCAAAGCGTTTGGATTTGTGTATATTCATTTTCGTTTCTTTCCATATATTTTTAAATTTTTTGTCTAATTGCCTGGCTGACCCATTCATTCTTTAGTAGGGTGTTCTTTAACCTCCATGCTTTTGGAGGTTTTCCAGACTTTTTCCTGTGGTTGATTTCAAGCTTCATAGCATTGTGGTCTGAAAGTATGCATGGTATGACCTCAATTCTTGTATACTTGTGAACGGCTGTCTTGTGACACAGTATGTGATCTATCTTGGAGAAGGTTCATGTGCACTTGAGGAAAAAGTATATTCTGTTGCTTTGGGATGCAGACTTCTAAATATATGTCAAGTCCATCTGATCCAATGTATCATTCAGGGCCCTTGTTACTTTATTGACCGTGTGTCTAGATGAATTACCCATTGTTGTAAGTGGGGTATTAAAGTCCCCTGTAATTACCACATTCTTATCAATAAGGTTGCTTATGTTTGTGAGTGATTGTTTTACATATTTGTGGGCTCCCATATTTGGTGCATAGACATTTATAATTGTTAGCTCTTCCTGATGGATAGAGCCTGTAATGAATGGATAGACCCTGTAATGATTATATAATGCCCTTGTTCGTCTCTTGTCACAGCCTTTAATTAAAGTCTAGTTTGTCTGATATAAGTATGGCTACTCCAACTCTCTTTTGACTTCCAGTAGCATGATAGATAGTTCTCCATCCCGTCACTTTCAATCTGAAGATGTTCTCAGGTCTAAAATGAGTCTCTTGTAGACAGCAAATAGATGGGTCTTCTTTTTTTATCCATTCTGATACCTTATGTCTTTTGTTTTTGTTTTTGTTTTTTGTTTTTTTTCAATATATGAAACTTATTGTCAAATTGGTTTCCATACAACACCCAGTGCTCATCCCAAAAGGTGCCCTCCTCAATACCCATCACCCACTCTACCCTCCCTCCCACCCCCCATCAACCCTCAGTTTGTTCTCAGTTTTTAAGAGTCTCCTATGCTTTGGCTCTCTCCCAATCTAACCTCTTTTTTTTTCCCTTCCCCTCCCCCATGGGTTTCTGTTAAGTTTCTCAGGATCCAGATAAGAGTGAAAGCATATGGTATCTGTCTTTCTCTGTATGGCTTATTTCACTTAGCATCACACTCTCCAGTTCCATCCACGTTGCTACAAAAGGCCATATTTCATTCTTTCTCATTGCCACGTAGTATTCCATTGTGTATATAAACCACAATTTCTTTATCCATTCATCAGTTGATGGACATTTAGGCTCTTTCCATAATCTGGCTATTGTTGAGAGTGCTGCTATAAACATTGGGGTATGAGTGCCCCTATGCATCAGTACTCCTGTATCCCTTGGGTAAATTCCTAGCAGTGCTATTGCTGGGTCATAGGGTATACCTTATGTCTTTTGGTTGGCACATTTAGTCCATTTACATTCCGTGTTATGATAGAAAGATATGGGTTTAGAGTCATTTTCATGTCTGTAGGTTTCATGCTTGTAGCAATGTCTCTGGTACTTTGTCTCACAGGATTCCCCCTTAGGATCTCTTATAGGGTTGGTTTAATGGTGATGAATTCCTTCAGTTTTTGTTTGTTTGGGAAGACCTTTATCACTCCTTCTATTCTAAATGACAGATTTGCTGGATAAAGGATTCTTGGCTGCATATTTTTTCATTTCATCACATTGAAGATTTTCTGCCATTACTTTCTGGCCTGCCAAGTTTCAGTAGAGAGATCTGTCACGAGGCTTATCAGTCTCCCTTTATATGTTAGAGCATGTTTATCCCTAGCTTCTTTCAGAATTTTCTCTTTATCCTTGTATTTTGTCAGTTTCACTATGATATGTTGTGCAGAAGATTAATTCAAGTTACGTCTGAAGGGAATTCTCTGTGCCTCTTGGATTTCAATGCCTTTTTCCTTCCCCAGATCCGGGAAGTTCTCAGGTATTATTTCTTCAAGTACACCTTCAGCACCTTTCCCTCTCTCTTCCTCCTCAGAAATACCAATTATGTGTAGATTATTTCTCTTTAGTGCATCACTTAGTTCTCTAATTTTCCCCTCATACTCCTGGATTTTTTTTTTATCTCTTTTTCTCAGCTTCTTCTTTTCCATAATTTTATCTTCTAGTTCACCTATTCTCTCCTCTGCCTCTTCAATCCAAGCTGTGGTCACCTCCATTTTACTTTGTACCTCATTAATAGCATTTTTAAGCTCCTCATGACTATTTCTGAGTCCCTTGATCTATGTAGACATAGATTCTCTGCTGTCCTCTATACTGTTTTCAAGCCCAGCAATTAATTTTATGACTATTATTCTAAATTCACTTTCTGTTATATTGTTTAAATAATTTTTGATCAGGTCGTTAGCTGTCGCTATTTCCTGGAGATTCTTTTGAGGGACACTCTTCCGTTTCATCATTTGGATAGTCCGTGGATTGGTGCAGAACTGCAGGGCACTTCCCCTATGCTGTCTTGAATAACTTGCGTTGGTGGGCGGGGCCACAGTCAGACCTGATGTCTGCCCCCAGCCCACCATTAGGGCCACAGTAAGACTGGTGTGTACCTTATCTTCCCCTCTCCTAGGAGCAGGATTCACTGTGGGGTGGTGTACTGGGCTACTTGCACACTGCCAGGCTTGTGGTGCTGGGATCTGGCATATTAGCTGGGGTGGATCAGCAAGGTGCACAGGGGTAGGAGGGGCAGGCTCAGCTCACTTTTCCTTAGTGATTTGCTTAGGGAGGGCCCCTGGGGCACCAGGAGGGAGTCAGACCGCCGCCAGAGGGATGGATCCGCAGAAGCACAGCGTTGGGCGTTTGCGCAGTGCAAGCAAGTTCCCAGGCAGGAACTTGTTCCCTTTGTGATTTTGGCGGGGGATGGGAGAGGGAGATGGCACTGGCGAGCACCTTTGTTCCCCACCAAGCTGAGCTTTGTCATCCAGGGCTCAACAACTCTCCCTACCATTGTCCTCCAGCCCTCCCACTCTCTGAGCAGAGCTGTTAACTTATACCTTCCAGATGTTAAGTCCCACTTGCTGTCAGAACACACTCTGTCCAGCCCCTCCACTTTTGCAAGTCAGACTCAGGGGCTCTGCTTTGCCGGCAGGCTGCACCTCCGCCCCGGCTCCCCCCTGCCAGACGATGTAGCAAGCGCACCACCTTTCTGCCCTTCCTACCCCCTTCCGTGAGGCTCTCGGCTATGCTTGGCTCTGGAGAATCCATTCTGCTCGTCTTCTGGCAGTTTTCTGGGTTATTTAGGTTTATTTCAGGTGTGGGTGGAATCTAAGTGATCAGCAGGATGTGGTGAGCCCAGCATCCTCCAAAGCCACCCTCTTCCAGATCCCATTTTTTAAATTCTGACAAAAATTCTTTAATTTTTTAATGAATTTAGTCAACATACGGTGTAGCCTTGGCCTGCAGTAGAAACCAGTGACTCATCTCTTACATATAACATCCTGTGCTCATCCCAGCACCTGCCTCCTTAATGCCCATTACACATTTATCCCACCTCCCACTTCATATGCCCATCAACTCTGTTTGTTCCCTGTATTTAAGAATCTTTTATGGTTTGCCTCTTTCTATGTATTTATCTTATTTTTTCCTAAATTCTCCTATGTTCATCTGTTAACTTTCTAAAATTCCACATATTAGTGAAATCATGTGATATCTGTCTTTCTCTAACTGAGTTATTTCATTTAGCATAATACCCTCCAGTTTCATCCATATTGTTGCAAATGGCAAGATTTCACTTTTTCATCGTGGAGTACTATTCCCTTTTATATATAAATATAAATATACATGCTTATATTTATATTTATTTATATTTTGTTTGCTAAAGGGATTTTATTTTCCCATTGGATACTCTTTCCTTCTTTGTTTAAGTTTAGTTGGCCATGCATTTGTGCGTCTATTTCTGTGTTCTATTCTATTCTATTCTATTCTATTCTATTCTATTCTATTCATCTATATGTCTGTTTTTGTGCCCATACCATACTGTTTTGATGCTTACATCTTTGTAATACAACCTGATATCTGAAATTATGCCTCAAGCTTTGGTTTGTTGTTGTTGTTGTTGTTGCTGTTGTTTTCAACATTGGTTTGACTATTTGAGGTTTCAGGTTCCATGCAAATTTAGGATTGTTTGTCTCGCTCTGTGAAGAATGCTGGTGCTATTGTGGTAGGGATTGTATTGGATGTGTAGACTGCTTTGGGTATTACCCACATGTTAACAATATTTGTTTCTCCAATACACGAGCATGGAATGTTCTTCCATTTCTTTGTGTCTTCTTTAATTTCTTTCATAACCACAGATATTTTTCCTCTTTTGTTAGGTTTATTTGTAGGTATTTTATGGCTTTTGCTGTAATTGTAAATGGGATCAATTCCTTGATATCTCTTTCTGTCACTTCATTATGGGTGTATACACGTACAACCAATTTCTGTACATTGATTTTATATCTTGAGTCTTTGGTGAATACATGTATCAACTCTAGCAGTTCCTTGGTGGAGACTTTTGGGTCTTCCATGTAGATTATCATGTAATCTACGAAGAGTGAAATTTGGTTTCTTTCTCAATTTGGATGCCTTTTATTTTCTTTTGTTGTCTTATTGCTGAGGCTAGGACTTCCAACACTATGTTAAACAGCAGTGTTGAGTGTGGACATCCATGCTCCATAGGGAAATCTCTCATTTTTTTCCATTGAGGATAATATTAGCTGTGGAACTTTCATATATGGCTCTTACGACTTTAAGGTATGTTCCAAACTTTCTTGAAGGTTTTTATTAAGAAAGGATTCTGTATTTTGTCAAATGCTTTTTCTGCATCTTTTGACATGATCATATGGTTCATATGATGTATCTTGTTGATTATTTGTGAATATTGAATCAGCCCTGCAGCCCAGGAATAAATCTCACTTAATCGTCATAAATAATTACTTTAATGTACTGTTGAATTTGATTTCTAGTATCTTGTTAAGAATTTTTG
The DNA here is from genome assembly GCF_028018385.1 of Neofelis nebulosa. Taxonomy (NCBI): domain Eukaryota; kingdom Metazoa; phylum Chordata; class Mammalia; order Carnivora; family Felidae; genus Neofelis; species Neofelis nebulosa. The sequence goes on from NW_026691919.1 coordinate 89,252, forward strand.
CAACAGCTTCATCAGGGACATTGGCCTGTAATTCTCCTTTCTGGTGGGGTTTTGAAATCAAGGTAATGCTGGCTTCATAGAAGGTGTCTGGAAATTTTCCTTCGCTTTCCAATTTTTGGAATATTTTGAGAAGAATAAGTATTAACCCGTCTTTAAATGTCTGGTAGAATTCTCCTGGGAAGTCATCTGGCCCAGGACTCTTATTCATTGGAAGATTTGTGATAACCATTTTGATTTCTTCCCTGGTTTTGAGTCCAGTCCATTTTTCTGGTTTTTTTCCCATTGGAGTTTTGGTAGTGTGTGAGTGTCTAGGAATTTGTCCATTTCTTCCAGGTTGTCCAGTTTTTGCAATACATTTTTCATAGCATTTCTCATAACTGTATTTCTCTGTGTTGATTGTGATCTCTCCTCTTTTATTCATGATCTGTTTGATTCCTCTCTCTTTTATTTTTGAGAAGTCTGGCTATGAATTTATCAATTTTGTTTATTCTTAAAATAACCAGCTCTTAGATTCTTTTTTTTTTTTAATGTCAACACATAAGGGTAATAGCAGACCTCTCCACTTAAAGTTGGCAGGCCAGAAGAGTATGGCAGGAAGTATTCAATGTGTTAAACGGAAAAACATGCATCCAAGAATCTTTTATCCAGCAAGGCTGTTATTCAGAACAGAAGAAGGGATAAAGTCTTTCCAGGACAAACAAACGCTAAAAGAATTCATGACTACACAACCAAGCCTACAAGATATCCTAAGGGGGAGTCTGTGAGTGGAGAGCAGCAAAGACTACAAAGGACCAGAGACATCATCACAAGCACAAAACCTACAGATAGCACAAGGCACTAAATTTCTATCTTTCAATAATCAGTCTGAATCTAAATGGACTAAAAGCCCCAATCAAAGGATATAGGGTATCAGAATGGATAACAAACAAACAAACAAACAAACAAACAAGGTCCATCAATATGCTGCCTACAAGAGACTCATTTTAGACCTAAGGACACCTGAAGATTTAAAGGGAGAACCCATACTTATATCAGTCAAACTAGATTTTAAAACAAAGACTGTAACAAGAGAAAAGAAGGACAGTATATCATAATTAAGAACTCTATCCATCACAAAGATCTGACAATTGTGAATGTTTATGCCTCTAATTTGAAACCACACAAACAAATAAATTAATTAATCAAAAACATAAAGAAACTTACTGATAATAATATCATTATAGTAGTGGACTTTAACACTCCACTTACAGCAATAGATAGATCATCTATGCAGAAAATCAACAGAAATTCAAAGGGCCCGAATGACACACTGGAATAGATTAACTTAAGGAATATATTCAGAATTCTTCATCTTTTTTTTTTCAACGTTTTTTATTTATTTTTGGGACAGAGAGAGACAGAGCATGAACGGGGGAGGGGCAGAGAGAGAGGGAGACACAGAATCGGAAACAGGCTCCAGGCTCCGAGCCATCGGCCCAGAGCCCGACGCGGGGCTCGAACTCACGGACCGCGAGATCGTGACCTGGCTGAAGTCGGACGCTTAACCGACTGCGCCACCCAGGCGCCCCCAGAATTCTTCATCTTAAAGAAACAGAATACATACTCTTCTCAAGTGCACAAGGGACATCCTCCAAAATAGATAACATACTGGGTCACAAAACAGCCCTCAACAAGTACAGTAAGACTGAGATCATACCGTGCATATTGTCAGATCTCAATACTATGAAACTCGAAATGAACCACAGGAAAAAGTTTGGATAATCTTCAAATACATGGGGGTTAAAGAACATCCTACTACAGTATGAAAGCCTTGGCCAGGAAATGAAAAGAGAAATTAAAAAAATAGATGGAAGCAAAAATATGGGAAAACACCATAGTCTAAACCCTCTGGGATTCAGCAAAGGCAATCCTAGGAAGAAAACATACTGCAGTTCAGGCCTATTTCAAGAAGCAAGCCAGGTCCCAAATACACACCTAACCTTACACCTGAAAGAGCTACAAAAGCAGCAAGAAAATAAAACCCAAATTGAGAAGAAGAAAGGAAATAATAAAAATTAGACCAAAAATAAATAATACAGAAACAACAACAACAACAACAAAAACACAGTAGAGAAGATCAATGAAACTAAAACCTGTTTGTGTTTTTAAAGAAGGAACACAGCGATAAAGTCCTAGCTGAATTTCTCAAAGAGAAAAGAGAGAGCACCCAAATAGGTAAAATCATGAACAAAAGAGAGATCACAACCAACACCACAGAAACACAATTATTAGAGAATATTATGAAAAATAATATGCCAACAAACTGGACAATGTGGAAGAAATGGACAAATTCCTGGACACTCACACACTACCAAAACTCCGTTGGGGAGAAATAGAAAATTTGAACAGGCCCCTAAACAGCAAAGAAGTTGAATAAAAAATCTGCCAACAAATAAGAGTCCTGAGCCAGGTGACGTCCCTGGGGGAATTCTACCAAATATTTAAGGAAGAATAAATATCTATTCTTCTCTCATTGTTCCGAAAAATAGAAATGAAGGAAAGCTTCTAAACTCATTCTCTAAGCCCACCATTACTTTGGTAAACCTAAATGCAAAAAGTCTCATTAAGATACTAGCGAATCAAATTTAACAGTACATTAAAGAATTATTCACCACGATCTAGTCGAATCTATTTCTGGGCTGCAGGTCTGGTTCAATATTGGTAAGTCAATCTATGTGGTACACCACATTAATATAAGAAAGGATAAGAACTATATGATCCTTTCGATAGATGCAAATGCATTTAACAAAATGCAACATCCTTTCTTGATAAAAACGCTTAAAATTATGGGTAAAAGGAGCATATCTCAACATCATAAAACCCATGTACGATAGTCCTATTGCTAATATCATCCTCAATGGGGAAAAACTGAGAGCTTTCCCCCTAAGGTCAGGAACACGACAGGGATGTCCACTCTCACCACTGTTGTTCAACGTACTACTGGAAGTTCTAGCCTGAATGATCAGACAGCAAAAGGATGTAAAAGGCACACACATTTGTAAAGAAATCAAATTTTCACTCTTTGCAGATAACATGTTGACATACAATGTTGTATTCGTTTCAGGTTTACAATACAGTGATTCAACACTTTCATACAATGCCTGGTGCTCATCAAAATTGCCCCACCTCAATCCCCATCGTCTATATAATCCATCTGCTGTCTACCTCACCTCTGGTAACCATCAGTGTGTTCTCTGTAGTTAAAAGTCTCTTTCCTGGCTTGCCTCTCTTTCTTCTCTTTTTTTCTCTTTGCTCCTTTGTTGTGTTCCTTAAATTCCACATATGAGTGAAATCTTAGGATATTTGTCTTTCCTTGACTGACTTATTTTATTGAACATAATATTCTCTACTTCTAGCAACGTTGCTTACAAATGGCAAGATTTCACTTTTCTTGTGGTTGAGTAATATTCTACTATATGTAATAATTTTTCTTTATTCATTCATCAATAAATAGACACTTAGGTTGCTTCCATGGTTTGATTATTATAAATAATGCTACTGTATATAGGGGTACCTATACCTCTTTACATTAGTGTTTTGTGTTTTGCAGGGAAGGGCTAGTAATGTAGCTATTGGATCATGGAGCAGTTCTATTTTTAATTTTTTGAGGAACCAGAAGTGCAAAAGGATTCCTTTTTCTCCAAAACTTCAATAATTGTTGTTTCTTGTGTTTATTTTAGCTATTCTTACAGGTGTGCAGTGATATCTCACTATGGTTTTGCTTTGCATTTCCTTGACAGTAAATGGTGATGAACATCTATTAATGTGTCAGTTGTCCATCTAGGCGTCTTCTTTATAGGAATGTCCATTCATGTCTTCTACCCAATTTTAATTGCATTATTGGTATTTTTGGTGTTGAGTTTTATTAGTTGGTGTTGAGTTTATTATTTGGATACAATACTTTATCTGATATGTCATTTGCAAATATTTTGCTGTTCTGTAGGCTGCCTTTCAGTTTTGTTGATTATTTACTTCTCTGTGCAGAAGACTTTTATTTTAATGAAATCCCAACAGTTAATTTTTGCTTTTATTTCCCTGGCTTAGGAGACATCTAGAAAAATGTTGCTACACCCATTGCCAGAAACATTACTGCTTATGATCTCCTCTAGGATATTTATGTTTTCAGGTGTTATATTTAGGTCTTTAATCCATTCTGAGTTTATTTGTGTTTGACATAAGAAAGTGGTCCAGTTTTGTTTTGTTTTTGTTTTTGTTTTGCATGTCAATATCCAGTTTCCCAACATCATTTGTTAAAAAGACTGTCTGTTTCCCACTGGGTTTTCTTTCCTAACTTCTCAAAGATTAATTGACCTCATAATTGTCGTTTTATTGTCGGACTTTATTTTGTCCTATTGATCTAGGTTTCTATTTTATGATATTACCATACTGTTTTAATTACTATAGCTTTGTAATGTAACTCAAAGTATGGAATTGTGATAACTACAGCTTTGCTTCTTCCTCCCTCTCCCCCTCCCCCTCCCCCTCCCCTCCCCCTTCTTCTTCTTCTTCTTCTTCTTCTTCTTCTTCTTCTTTTTCTTCTTCTAGTTCCTCTTCCTCCTTCTTCTTCTTCCTCCTCCTTCTCCTGCTTCTCCTCCTTCTTTTTCCTCTTCTTCCTCCGTCTCCTCCTCTTCTCCTTCTCCTTCTCCTTCTCCTTCTCTTTCTCCTTCTCCTTCTCCTTCTCCTCCTTCTCCTTCTTCTCCTTCTTCTCCTTCTCCCCCCTCCTCCTCCACCTCCTCCTCCTTCTTCTTCCTCTCCCTCTCCTTCTCCTTCTTCCTCTTCCTCTTCCCCCTCTTGCCCTTCTTCTTCTCCTCCTTCTTCTCCTCCTCCTTCTCCTCCTCTTTCTCCTCCTCTTTCTCCTCCCCCTTCTCCTCCTTCTCCTCCTCCTCCTCTTCTCCTCCTCCTCCTCCTCCTTCTCCTCCGTCTTCTTCTTCTCCTCCTCCTCCTCCACCTTCTCCTCCGTCTTCTTCTCCTCCTCCCCCTCCTCCTCCTCCTCCTCCTCCTCCTCCTCCTCCTCCTCCTCCTCCTCCTCCTCCTCCTCCTTCTTCTTCCCCTTCTTCTTCTTCTTCTTCTTCTTCTTCTTCTTCTTCTTCTTCTTCTTCTTCTTCTTCTTCTTCTTCTTCTTCTTCTTCTTCTTCTTCTTCTTCTTCCCCTTCCTCTTCTTCTTCTCCTTCTTCTCCTTCCAGAACTCATATGATACAAATATCATTACATTTCACTGAATCAGTTAGTTCTCTAATTCTCCCCTCATGGTCTAGTATTTTTTTTAATCTCTCCTTTTCTCAGCCTAGTCATTTTCTATAATTTTATCTTCTGTTTCACTTAATCTCCCTTATGCCTGCTCTATCATGGCTGTCACTGCATCTAGTTTATTTTGTACCTTGTTTACATCATTCCTTAATTCTTGTGTCTATTTGTTAGTTCCTTGATCTCTGCAGCAATAGATGATCTGCTGTCTTTTATGCTGTTGTCAGCTATTAATCTTATGGCTATTATTATAAATTCTTGCTCAGTTATATCGTTTATATCTGTCTTGAGCAATTCTCTAGCTGTCATTTCTTCCTGGAATCTCCTGAGAAGAATTCTTCCATGTCATCATATTGGCTAGGTTTCTGTCCCTTATGTGTTTTAATAGCTTGTTGTGAGTCCTTCACCTGTGAGCTCTACTCTACTAAAGAGAGGTCATACACTGTCCAGGACCTAGCCCTTCAGGAGGTGTTTTAGAGTGTATTTCATCCTCTCTGTTGTTGTGCCTCTGGTTGTTTTTTTCACCCTACTTGTAGTGGTGGTTTGAACCTTTCATCAGGTGTGCTTTGGTTTGCCCATTGAAGTATCCCTGGAAAAAACTCAAACAAACAAACAAAGGGGGTGGTGGTGGTGGTGGAAGAGGTCTTATCCCATACAAAGAGAGAAATTACACAACAGTGAAAAGGAAAAGAAAAAAAATTCACCAGATAGACAATGAGAAAGACTATATGGCTTAGTCCAGAGGGAGAGAGAGGAACATGAAGAAGGAGATACACAACAAGTGTTAAAAGGATAGATTAAAAGTGTCTGCTTAAACAAACCAATAACCAGAATAACCAGAAGACAGAAGGGAAGAAATAAGAAGAAGAAAAGGAAAAAAAAAAAAAATATATATATATATATATATATATATATATATATATATATATATATATATGAACTAAGAATCAAGTCACAGAATACAAAATCACTGGACCAATATCTGACAGTGTCTTGGAACCAGTGGCTGTGCTGGTCTCAAGGAAGGACTGTCTGGTTCTCTCAGTGTCAATCTTGCTCTGTTTGATACACAGCTACCAGGCAAGGAGGGGTGTGGTTTGGTGTAGCAGGGTTGTGCCTCCACTGTGGACCCATTGTCCATTCTCTGAAGCCTTCCCTTGTTGGTGATGCAGAGAACAATGGCAACTCCCCAGTCTGTCTTCCCCAGACCAGCTGTCCCAAAGAACTCAGTTCAGGCCATTTTCATGGTGCCATGTGGGCATAGGCAGCTAGATTTGCTTTGCTACACAGTCTCCTGTGCCTCTCAGGTGCATGGCTGGGATTCAAACCCTGATGTCTTAACAGATCCTCCTCCAAGTGCCCTGGTTCTGGGGAAGCACCACTCCATAAAGCCAACTGACAAAGGGACTCTGGCTCCTCACAGTGCCCAGTTTTTATGTTGTTTCCTGAGTTGTTCATTTTAGCCATTCTGACAGGTGTGAGATGGTATCTCACTGCAGTTTGGATTTGTATTTCCCTGATGATGAGTGATTGTTGTAGACTCTAAGTCTAAAGTTCTCTCTTGTCCAGCAAGAGAGCATATGCAGGATTAAAATAGGAGAGAAGGCTAATGTCTGGGAAAAGACAAAGAGTCCTGATTAAGGGTCCTTGCTCCATTTTTATCAGGATCAGAAGGCTTACAAACATGGCAATGGACGTGCACAAAGAGACAATGAAACTGTGAACATTAACTCATGGGCATGAGGGAAAGGGGGTCTTGAAGATATTCAGGTTTAGGGGTTTGAGCTAACACCAACATGTCATTTGTAAATAGTTTCTCCCATTCCATCAGTTGCCTTTTAGTTTTGTCACTTGTTTCCTTTGCTGTGCAGAATCTTTTTATCTTGATGCAGTCCCAATAGTTCATTTTTAATTAATTTCCCTTGCCTCCAGAGCAATGTCTAGCAGGAAGTTGCTGTGGCCCAGGTCAAAGAAATTGCTGCCTGTTTTCTCCTCTAGAGTTTTGATGGTTTCCTGCCTTGCATTTAGGTCTTTCATCCATTTTGAATTTATTTTTGGCAACAGTGTAAAAAAAGTGATCCAGGTTCATTCTTCTCCATGTCACTGTCCAGTTTTCCCAGCACTATTTGCTGACATTACTGACTTTTTTCTAGATGTTCTTTCCTGCTTTTTCAAGGATTCTTTGACCATATGTTTGGGGGTCCATTTCTGGGTTCTCTATTCTGTTCCATTAATCTGTGTGTTTGCTTTTGTGCCAGTATTACACTGTTTTGATGATTTCCACTTTGGGGTCTTTTGAGGTTCCATACAAGTTTTAGGATTGTTTGTTCTAGCTCTGTCAAGAACACTGGTGGTATTTTGATAGGGATTGCACTGAATGTGTAGATAACTTTAGGTGGTATTGATGTTTTAACAATATATATCTTCTAATCGATGAACATGAAATGTTTTCCCATTTCTTGGTGTCTTCTTCATTTTCTTTCATAAGATTGCTATAGTTTTCAGCATACATATCTTTTACCTTCTTGGTTACGTTTATTCCTAGGTACCTTATGGGTTGTTTTTTGGGGTTTTTTTTTTGCATTTGTAAAAGTGATTTATTCCTTTATTTCTCTTTCCGCTGCTTCATTATTAGTGTGTAGAAAAGAAACCAATTTTTATACATTTTATATCCTGTGATTTAGCTGAATTCACATATTAATTCTAACAAATTCTTGCTTTCATGTTTTCTATATGGAGCATCATGTCATTTGCAAAGAGCGAAAGTTTGACTTCTTTTTTTGCTAAGTTGTGTGCCTTTTAATTGTTTGTTGTTTTATTGCTGGGGCTAGGACTTCAGGTACTATGTTGAACAACAGTGGCAAGATGGGGCATCCCTGTCATATTCCTGACCTTATGTGGGGAATAAGCTTAGGAATCCTCCAGGCTTACACCAGTGGGTTAACAAGGCATGAAGAAGTACAGTGGCATAGGATGCTCACACGAGTTTGGGTAAATAAGAGTAGCACCCAAGAATACGGAGGTACAAAGTCACCAAGAATAAGGAAGGGCCAGGGCTCCCAGAATAGAGAGGGAGGGGAAAAGTCCCCAGATAGAATAGAGAGGGGCCAGAGCCCCAAAATAGAGAAGGAGGGGAAAAGACCCTGGAACAGAGAGGGGGAGTAAAGGCCCCCAATACAAAGGTATATATGAGGTAAGCAAGATTAGGTGTTCAGGGTGGAAGCGCCCCCGATTTGGTACTATAGCAGAAATTTGCTCTCACAGGAGGAATAGACCAAGTTAGGTAAACAGGAAATTTGGGCTATAGACTGCTGTGCTGCAGGAGAAGCAGCCCAGAGGCAAAGTGATTAAAAAAGAAAAGGTGCCTTGTTAAGCCTGAGGACGTTTCCCCTATCTGTCTTATCCCCTAGGCTAGCTAAAATAAACAGACATAGCGCCTCCTGTCTGCCATTAACAACCATCTGTCCATCTGCCTGGCACCTGCATTTTGTTTTATATTGACCCAAACCCCAAAGACCGTATATCTTCAAAACTCCCTTCCCCTCACATTCCCAAGTTAATATTCACAGTTTCATTGTGTCTTTCTACATGCCCATCACATTTGTAAGCCTTCTGATCTTAATAAATGTAGGGAAGGACCCTTATTCAGGGCCTCTTGTCTTTTCCCAGACATTAGCCATTTCTCACTTTTCATCCTGCATCCCGCTTTCTTGCTAGACAAGAGAGAACTTTAGACATAGAGTCTACGACACACAGACGTGATAGAAGGAAAGGGTGACTATGGGCAAACATAGGCAATGAGCCGACATGGCCAGGCAGTGTGACACAAGGACTGCAAGATGTCGCAGAGTGGTTTAGGAGCTCTGAGAAAAAAAAAAAACAATGCACCAGGTACAGTCTCTACCTGACAAGGCAAGGGATAAAGCAAAACTATATTACGATTTGCTTCTGTGGAACTTTTTGAGAGATCTCCCATGGGAACCACTCTCCCCCTGACTCCCTAGAGCCTGAACAAAAGCACTATATTCGAATACTTCAGTCACTAGGAGCAGGGATGACTCTAAATTATAAGGACTCTCCTTAAATTATTGCTATCGAACAAGGAACTTATGATCTTGATGTGTGGGAATGAATAGAGAAAACATTAAAGGCCAGGCATTCTAAAGGGGCTAATATCCCCCTAAAGCAATCCTCACCTGGTCCATCATCCACACTGCCCTTCCCTCCTTAACCTCGGATGGTGTATGTAAAGACATAGTTATCTAAAAAGGAGAAGAAAGGTCAGTCAGACTGTGCCTCTGGTGCCTCTACAGCAAAAAGATACTCCCTCTCCTCCAAAAGGGTGGGGCCATATTGAGCCTCTAAAAACCTAACCGACCAGCTCTGATAAAGTCCTTACCCTGATGCAAAAGTACATTAAAATATCCCTTAAGGCCAGTAAATTCCAGCTGTTTCCTATTGTCAGGAAAAATGGACAGTATGTCCATGAAAGCCTGCCCTTCAAAATAGTAAAAAACAGGGGCGCCTGGGTGGCGCAGTCGGTTAAGCGTCCGACTTCAGCCAGGTCACGATCTCGCGGTCCGTGAGTTCGAGCCCCGCGTCAGGCTCTGGGCTGACGGCTCGGAGCCTGGAGCCTGTTTCCGATTCTGTGTCTCCCTCTCTCTCTGCCCCTCCCCCGTTCATGCTCTGTCTCTCTCTGTCCCAAAAATAAAAAAAAAAAAAAAAAAAAAAACGTTGAAAAAAACAAAATAGTAAAAAACATTACAGAAAGCAGTTCAACTATATGGCCTGCATAGCCCTTTAACAATCCGTATTTTAGAAAACATTTGTGGCACTTATTCCATGTGTCCCTGGGACTAGGGCTCTCTCATGAACATCATCCTGACCCGGCCCAATATGCTGTCTTTGCTCAGGAATTTCATGATGCTTGTGTGGCTCGTGATATTCAGAACTTTGCTGCTGCTCTCCCAGTGTCTTTTGAGCAACTGTCTGACATGGGTCAGTATATACAACCAAGACAACGAGCCCAGCTTCCAATCATTGTCAGTAAAACAAGGAGTTGAAATAGTATGGTGTGTTTTACACACTGCATCCCCAATTTAGGAGACTCTAACTCTCACACTGTTTCTCCCTATACACTCTGGTTACCGTAATTATATGTCAGGGCTTCTGCCTCATTCATTCACTGGATTAATAACTATGATGATAAGAGCCAATTGTCTCTGGCTAGTCTACCTCAGGATAGAGATCTTAAGGAATATCCCCAAGCAGCTGCTGAAACTACTTTTGTTTGGGGGAACTTCTCTGTCTTCTCTGGCCTGACATGGATGCCTAATCCACTAGTGGAAAACAAAACAAAACACATAATACAAAACAAAACAAAACTCAGTATCCACTCATCTGTCTGAGCTGACAGGCTTTAGGATCATGTGAACTCTTCTCTGCCCTCTGCACCTTTGTCTGCCTTCAGGCCTCTTGGCCACCCCTCACCTTTTCTGCCCTCCTCCCCATCCTCCCATTTCTGCACCACATGGGGTGTGGCTAACATATCTGGCTCTTCAGTGTCTCAGACAACATCAGCTCCTCCTCCCTATGCTGTCAAGAGACAAAAATACACCCCCTTAAACTTTAAATTTTCTCACTGACTCCATGGAAAAAAATTAACAGTGGTAAACTTTTAAGGGGACACAGATAAAATATTATTAAGATAGGCATGCCTTTTAAATTATTAAAGTTTATTCTACTAAGGTTGACATTAATGCAATTTTTAAAGTACACTGGTATAAGGCTGAAATTCTGCTTTTCCGTCTGTTCAAAAAAACAAAGTTTTCTTGAATTGTTCTCCTCTTGATAAGACAATGTAAACAAAGGTTTTGTTTTTGTTTTTGTTTTTCTCTTTTGTATGTCAGAAAACCAAAGCTTTAGGTTTCATATTTACCAGGTCTTTGATTGCTTAAGTTAAAACTTCCAATGTTAAAGGAGCTAGGTTTTGCTAACAACTATATAATGGTATACATTCACCTTTAGGATCTTTTATTGTTGTGTTGGTTGGATAAATAAAGTTTTAAGATTTGTAATGATCTCTAATCTTACATAGGATGTCCTTCATAATGACTTCCTAAGGTTTTAACAAACTTTCCAGGATTTAAATGGTAAATAAAATATATTCGGTGTTTAAACTAATTTAAGTGTGTTGGATCTGTGTTTAAAGTTAATAGTATTAAATATAAAACTTTATTCTACTAAGGTTTACCAAAGGTCAAATAGCTCATGTTATATCTGTTCCAATTTGGTAACAAAAGAGTAACTTCAAGTAATGGTTAACTTTGTTTGCTCATAGTTTTCAAGGGTAATTGTTAAGGTAGCTTTTTTAGGTCTTTGGTAACCTAAATGTTAAAGTTTTGCTTGCATGATAAATTTGGGATAAATTCACTGGACATCTAAACAGATAAAAAAACTAAAGCACTAATTGCCAAATGTAAGTCTGTGTTTTGACTTGTGGCAAAAAAAAAGTAAGGATATTTAAAATTGTTAAAAAAACATGTTTATGCTAATGGATTCATAAGTCTACCACATAAAAAATTTTCTCTTGTAACAGATAATTCACAATTGTCTGGTGTAACAGATAATTCACAACTGGTCACTACATAGTTTTCACTGGAGACTAAGATTTCTAAGACTTAAAATTCTGCTAAATGTAGTTAAACTAATAAAACTAACAAAAACAACTGTATGTGGAAGAGTAGGAGACATAAAAAAAGATATGAGAAATGGAAATATTTTTTTTGTTGAAAGTAAAAGAAAGTAATTTTGTCCTAAACAAGATGGGTTATTTGGAGGAAAATGGCTTGTGACAAAATCTAAATGCAAAGAAGAGTGGTAGAAGGTTCATGGGGAAAAAAATCTTAAAAAAATTTTATGTGTGGTCATGACACACTAAGGTTAAAATAAATAGATTTTTAAAGTACACTGTGTTAAGATTAAAATTTCTCCTCCTTGGATCCAAAGGCTGGGAAAATGATAACAATACTCTTGCTGCCAGCCTCCAAATGCTCCACGTTTGTGTTGTTCCTGTTCAGCAGGGGAATGGATGCCTCTGCCATGTGAGGGATGGAATATCTATGAAGGGCTTTTACTAAGGTTCATGGGAGCCATTTTCCTAAACTTAGCCCACTGTATGGCAGAAATGGATATCCGCGTGGCTAAAACATATTTATGTGGGCATTGTTGAGAAAGGCAGGGAAATAGACCTTGATTTTGGCCCTTTCGCCCCCTCCCTCAATGGCCAATGATCAATATGCAAGTTATTGCTGAACCAAAACACAATTAGTGCATCCCACGACAACCACAAAAACAAACAAAAACAGAACAAAACAAAACAAAAACAAAACAAAAAACAAAAACACTACTGCTAATGGTAATAAATAAATGAGTGAATAGGTAAATAAACACATAAATAAATACAAAATAAATATAATTTTAACAAAAAGAGTAAAACAACAGGACAACACACCCTTTTATGTTGTTTTACCTAAGCCTTGGTTGGAGTTACCCATTCCTTATAGTCCACAAGGCCAAGCAATTATAAAATGAGCACGTAATAAGCTCAAACACGTGTTAACAAAAACCAAAACCAAAACCAAAACAAAAAGGGGGAGATACCCCTGGCTGTCTGCATTACAACCTCAGCTCCTTCTTGCTATGATGACTCTTAACTTTTTAAGTCTTAATCCTCAAGGACTAATGCAGCTGAGTGACATTCTTCAAAATAAGATAAACCCTCTCACCTTACGGTGCTACGCAAAACCGCTGAAGGGGGGCCCACACGGACTGGGCCCACTAAACTTCTCACCTGGGGTTGAGGGTACACTTGTGTTCTTTCAGATTCTGGACATTTGTGGATTCCTTCTTGTTTGGTAAAGCCTTACCATGGCATCACGGAGATCCCCGGGATATCTTCCAACCAACCAGGACATCCAGAGAATGCCTCTGAGTGAGCGGCCACCGGCCCCTTTTGCAATATGGAAGAAGCCTCTTCGTGAACTCCTCATCCTGAAGCCACTCCACAAAACGTAAGTCCTTGCCCCTGACATAACATGAGGAACACTTAAATGCCGCCTAACCAGGCCGGCATCCTCTTACAAAACAATGATGTTGCGTATACCCCTAATTCACCTCTGATGGCCATGATTTCTGTCTTTAACGAAAATTCAGTGTGTGTAAGCCTGATTCTTCTCCTTGCCCTCTTTTGTCCAGGCCAAGTTCACTATTCAAGTTGGGGCTCATCTCCTTAAGCCACCTATATTTGATAGCCTAACACTCCTAGACTGGGCTATTCTTATTAGCAATGACGACAGAGTTCATAGATGGAGCCAATCTTAACCTGCCCTTCCAAATAGAACAAGAGCGTTGGCTTTATATGCCAAGACCTTCACGGTGACTTCCTCCAGCACCTCCTATGCGTGTTACTAAACTTAGCAACTTACCTGCTTGCCTTAGACTAAAAATCAACTGGCTTTTACATGTACAACCCCAAATTTCTACCAGGCCAGACGACTTTACCTTTTTCTCGGTCACAAGCTTTGATATACCTCAAAAAAAACAAGCATATCTCGCACTCCTAATGTTATAGCTTGCTCTAGTCTCAAGTATTCAGACCACCCCTGGAATAATATTCCTTGGACAACCTGTTATGGAGAGACTGAGCATAATCTTCACTGGGGTACCTGGGCTATTGTTGACAGGGGTCCTAGAGGACATCTTGAAACAAAATATTCTAATAACACCACATCCTTTGGCCAGCCTAGTAGGAGAATATTTTTTGAAAAGATGGAGACTTGTCCGGCCCTATAATTTCTGCACATAAAGGGAAATTAAAAGGACCTTGGCCTGTTAATCTTTGGAAACTAGGCCTTCCCTTCTTCACTCGTACTATTAACCAATGGTGAAATTTATGTAAAGCGACATGGCAACCTAACTTGGGCCTCTCTGCACAATGACCAATTTGCGTGGACAACTATTTGTGTCCCTTTTCCCTACGTTCTCTTTGCTACCTCCCCTTTGCAGATCCAACAACTAGGAAATACTGATAATATCTCTACCTCTCAGGGCTGGTTTATGTCCTGCATAAGTAAAGATAACATCATCCAATTAAACACCTCCTTCTTAGGAGTACTTAGTGCATCTCAGCCTGGGTTCCTGTTAATAGCTCTGAACCCTATATGCATCCTTCAGGACTAGGCATGCCTTCCAAGCTTATTCGACACTGGCACTCTGCCGTAAGGCAAAAAAGGTTTGTTGGCCTGTTAATCATGGGCATCCTAGCAGCAGTAGGCATTATCACCTCTGCACTACAGCTGGAGTCACCCTGCATCATACTATCCAGACAGCCCATGTCCTTAATAAATTCATGGTCAATGCTACCAAAGCATTTATAAGCCATACTTCCATTGATAGACAACTTCTGGCCCACCTGGAAGCTCTTGAGGCTGCAGTGAAATTTATTGGAACAAGACAGGAGGCCTTGTTCCTCCACTGTAAACTGCCCTGTGACCCTAGCTACTAGAATATATGCATGACTGGAATTCCTTATAATCACTCCCAAGCTTGGGATGCTGTCCAGACACATCCTCACAGTATCTTTTCTTCCCACCTCTCTGACAATATAAAAGATTTAGATACGACTTTGTTCCAAAAGCTACAATTTGCAAAGGATCAGCTTAAAAATAAATGGGCTGATTCCTGGGAAACGTGGCACGACCTAAATCCTTTCTCACTTAAGGCTAGCACCCATCTCAAATTCTGGGTAACTTTGGGAAGTGGAATGCTTTTACCATTGTGCAGAATCACCCTCCAAGCTATCCAAAAGCCAAAAAAATTAAAAAAGACAAGGAACTCATCATGACGGATTGTCTTCAAACATGAAACTAAGAGAACCTCCCCCAAAAAAACCCCACAAAACCAAAAACCCAAAAGCAAAAAACAATAAGGGGGAACAGTGGAGAAGCCTGGGCTTATACCAATGAGTTAACAAGGCACAAAGAAGTACAAAGCCATAGGATGCTCACATCTGAGTTTGGGTAAACAGGATTAGCAGCCAAGAATAGGAGGTACAAAGGCACAAAGAATAGAGAGGGTCAAAAAACAAGAGACAAGAAGGAAAAAGAAGCGAACAGAAAAGCATGATTCAAAACAAAGATAAAATATCTTTATTTATTCAAAATATCTATATTTATCCAAAATAAAGATAAAATGAAACGACAAAAAAAACAAATCAGAAACTATGAGACTGATTCCACTAGGAAGAAACAAAAAAGAAGGAGGAGGGAGGAGGAGGGAAGGAGGAGGAGGAGGAGGAGGAGGAGGAGGAGGAGGGAAGGAGGAGGAGGAGGAGGAGGAGGAGGAGGAGGAGGAGGAGGAGGAGCAGGAGGAGGAGGAGGAGGAGAAGGAGCAGGAATAGGAGGTGGAGGAGCAGGAACAGGAGGTGGAGGAGCAGGAATAGGAGGAGGAGGAGGAGGAGGAGGAGGAAGAGGAGGGAAGAAGGAGGAGGAGGAGGAAGAAGAGGAGGAGGAAAAATAAGGTGAAAAAAAGAGTTATCTGTTGGTGCCCAGAGAATGGTGCGTTTGCTGGTCTGCAAAGAGGCTGGTTGCATAATCACAGCATCAGTCTTACTCCAGTTAATTAGCAGCTGCAAAGCATGGAGGAATGGAGTTTGGGGTAAGCAGGTCTTTTCTACTCTGGGGGCTGCTATGCTGCTTTCTGGAGTCCCAGAGTGTTGGTGTTGGGACAAATGGCATGACTCCAGTCTCTCATGGCCATACTGGAGATCTCAGCTGCACTGTTCAGGCAGCCCTTGCAGAAGAGCAAGGGCCATCAGCTTGCTTTGTGCCCCAAATATCCTGAGACTTCTCCTTGGTACACACTGCTAAGATGTAAAGCCGTGTCTTAAAGGACCTGGCACTGTGCAGATCTTCTTTCCTCCTCTGGAGTAGAACTTCTCCACCTGTTGAAAGGCCTTTGTCTGGCGCTGGCAGGGTCTTTTGTCCTGGGGGAGGCAATAAACCCTCCACCAAAAGTAGTCCAGAAAGGGGATTGTTCTCTCCCAGTGTGCCCCAGGGATTGCTACACCATACATTACCCCCTTTTCCCCGTGAGAACTCTCCACAGCTACATTCTGGAGAAAGTTGTGCATGTCCAGAAACTCAGGGTTTAAGCTCCATATCCTATTTGCAAAAGAGAGATGCTCAGTACCTTTACTTCCCAATTGGTGGCCCAGAGAAGTTTTCCTCTTGTGCTTATTTGATGCTGCACTATCTCAACCCTTCTCTCTTTCTCTCCCTTTTGTCTCTCCTTGGAAGGGATTCCCTCCCCTCATGGTTCCAACACTTTCTTCCCCCAACTCACATCATGCACCTTGCTTCTGCCAAGCTGTCTCCCTCCAACCGTGGAAATCCTTCTGCCACTCTGCAGATCAATTTTCTGAGTGTTCTGAATAATCTGACCTCAATCCAGCTGCGTGTGAAGCCCAGGATCCCCCTACCTGTCTCTCATCTTAACTTAATATCAGCGTAGTACATTTTAGCTTCATCCATTGAAAATTGCTTCATCATTGCAAATGGAAACATGTCATTATTTTCAATGGCTGAGAAATCTCACTATGCATGTATATGTATACATATTACCTATGTACACTACATCATTTTTAATCAGTCATCTGTTGATGAACATGAAGATGTTGATGACCATCTGTTGATGAATAGCTCCATAGTTTAGCTATTGGTGATATAACTTGGGGGTGCATGTACCCCTTTGAATCTGTATTATTGTATCCTTTGGGATAAGAATATGCTGCAGCAGAGAGCAAAGGGGTCACTGCCTGTGCTCTCCTCCAGGATTTTGATGCTTTCCTGTCTCACATTTAGATCTTTGATCCATTTCAAATTTATTTTTGTGTATCATGTAGGGAAATAGTCCAGTTTTATTCTTCTGCATGTCACTGTCCAGTTTTCCGAGCATCATTTGTTGAAGAAACTGCTTCCCTGCACCCCCTCCCCCACCCCCGCCATTGGATATTGTTTCCTGCTTTTTGGAAGATTATTTGGCCATACATTTGTCAGTCAATTTCTGGGTTCTCTATTCTGTTCCATTGATCTATGTGTCTGTTTTTGCACTATTACCATTCTGTCTTGAAGACTACAACTTTCAGATATAGCTTGATGTCTGAAATCATGCTCCTCAAGCTTTTTTTTTTTTTTTTCCTATTTCAGAATTGCTTTGGGTATTCAGAGTTTTTGTGCCTCAATGCAAATTTTAAGAATGTTTGATATAGTTCTGTGAAGAATGCTGGTAAGGGATTGCATTAAATGTGTAATTACTTGAGGTAGTGTAGACATTTTAACAATGTTTGTTCTTCCAACCCGTGAACATGACATGCTTTTCCATTTCTTTGTATCCCCTTCAATTTCTTTCATAAACGTTCTACAGTTTTAGAGTACAGAATTTTACCTCTTTAGTTAGGTTCTTTCCTAGATGTCTTATTGGTTTTGGTACTAATAAATTGGATAGCTTCCTTGGTTTCTCTTTCTGCTACTTTGTGTAATTTGTATACACAAATGCAAGTGATTTTGGGCCCCTGAGAGGCTCGGTCAGTTGGGCATGTGACTTTGGCTCAGGTCATGATCTCACGGTTTGCGAGTTCGAGCCCCCGTCAGGCTCTGTGCTGACAGCTTGGAGCCTGGAGCCTGCTTTGGATTCTGTGTCTCCCTCTCTCTCTCTGATCCTCCCCTGCTCACACTCTGTCTCTCTGTCCCCAAAACAAATAAATGTTAAAAAATCTTTAAAATTTTTTTTAATGTTTATTTATTATTGAGAGACAGAGAGAGAGACAGAGCATGAGCATGGGAGGGGCAGAGACAGGAGAAGACACAGAATCCAAAGCAGGCTCCAGGCTCTGAGCTGTCAGCACAGAGCCCGACGCGGGGCTCGAACCCACAAAGTGCGACATCGTGGCCTGAGCTGAAGCCGGACGCTTAACTGACTGAGCCACCCAGGCACCCCAATGTTAAAAAAATGTTTAAATAAAAAAAAATGCAACTGATTTATATCAGGTGACCTTATATCCTGTGATTTTGCTGAATTTTCATGTATTAGTTCTAGCTACGTTTTCATGGAGTCATTGGGTTTTCCATGTAAGGTATCAGATCATCTGCAAATAGTGACAGACTATTTGTATGTCTTCCTTGCCAATTTATATGTCCTTTTAAAGGTTTTGTTGTCTGATTGCTGAGGCTAAGACTTCCAATACTGTATCAGATAGTAATATCTGATAGTAGTGTCAGAGTGGGCATTCTTGTCTTATTTCTTGATCAACAGGGCAAAGGCTTTCAACTTTTCCCCATTGAGGATGATCATACTGTGGGCCCATCATATACGGTCTTTATGATGTTGAGGTATGTTATGTGTCTATTCTGTGTCTATTTTTTTTTTTTTGGCAGTTTTTATCAAGAATGAATGCTGTATTTTGTCAAAGGCTTTTCCTGGATGTACGGTGAGGATCATATGGTCTTATCCTTTCTTTTATTAATGTGGTGTATCACACTGATTTGCATATATTGAACCAGCCCTGCAGCCCAGGAATAAATCCCACTGATCTTGGTGAGTAATTCTGTTAATGTGTTGTTGGCTCCAGTTTGCTAGAATCTTGTTGAGAATTTTTGCAACTAGTTTCATCAGGGATATTGGCCTGTAATTCCTTCTTAGTGGGATCTTTGCCTGGTTTGGGAATCAAGGTAATGTTGGCTTCATACAATGAATCAGGAAGCTCTCCTTCCATTTCTATTTTTGGGACAGTTTGAGAAGAATAGGTATTAACTGTGTTTTTTTAACTGGCTGGTAGAATCCCCCTGGGAAATCTTCTGGCCCACCACTCCTATTTGTTGGGAGATTTTTGATACCTGATTCAATTTCTGCACTAGTCACGGGCCTGTTCAAATTTTCTATTTCTTCCTGTTGAGTTTTGATAGTGTGTGATTTTCTAGGAATGTTTTTTTATTTCTTCCAGATTGCCCAATTTGTTGGCATATAATTTTTCATAGTGTTGTAACTTTTTTTTTTTTTTCCTGTGGCATTGGTTGTCACCTCTCCTCTTTCATATGTGCTCTTGCCTATTTGGATGCTTTCTCTTTTCTGTTTGACAAGACTGACGAGGGATTTATTAATTTTGTTTATTCTTTCAAAGAGCGAGCATTTAGTTTAAACGGTCTGTTCGACTGTTTGTTGTTGTTCCAGTTTCTACATCCTGTATTTATGCTCTAATTTTTCCCTTCTTCTGCGGGTTTTGCTGTTTATTTTATAAAGCTCCTTTAGGTGTAAGGTTAGGTTGTGTATTTGGGATCTTTCTTGCTTCTTGAGTGAGGCTCAAATTGCAACATACTCTTCTCCTAGACCTGCTTTTGCTGCCTCACAAAGGTTTTTATTTCATCACAAAGGGGTTCCATTTCATCCCAAAGAGTTTTCATTTTCATTTGCTTCCATGTATGTTTTTTAAAAAAAAATCTGCTTTAATTTCCTGGCTAACCCGGTCATTCTTTATAAACTTTTTTTTCGTGTTCATTTATTTTGAGAAAGATAGAGACACAGCATGAGCAGGGGAGGGTCAGAGAGAGGGAGACACAGAATCTGAAGCAGCCTCCAGGCTCTGAGCTGTCAGCACAGAGCCCGACGCGGGGCTCAAACCCACAAATAGTGAGATCATGACCTGAGCTGAAGTTCGACGCCTAACAGACGGAGCCCCCCAGGCACTGCCACCCACCCTTCATCCTTTAGTAGGACGTTCTTTAACCTCCACATATTTGAGGAATTTCTTAATTTTCTCTTGTGATTATCTCCAAGTTTCATAGCTTTGTGACCCGAAAATGTGCATGGTGTGATCATTTATCTTTGTGGAGGGCTGTTTTGTGACTCAGTATGTGATGCATTCTGGAGAACGTCCCATGTACACTTGAGAAGAATGTGAATTCTTCTGGTTTAGAACGACATAACCTGAATAGATCTGTTAAGGCCACCAGCCCAGCGTGTCATTCAAAGTCATTGTTTCCTTGTTGATTTTCTGCGTACTTGTTCTGTCCATGTCTGTAAGAGTAAAATCCCCTACTATTATTGTGTTATTATCAAGGACTTTGTTTATTTTGTGATTTATTGACTTATACACTTGGGTTCTTTCAAGTTGGCAGCATAAATATTTACAACTGTTATACAGACCACTTACTTCTGATACAATGTCCTTCTTCATGTCTTTTTACAGACTTTGTTTTAAAAGTTAGTTTGCCTGGGTGTGCCAGGGTGGCTCTGTGGGTTAAGCGGCCAACTTTGGTTCAAGTCATGATCTCACGGTTGGTGAGTCCAAGCCCAGTGTCAGCCTTTGTGCTGAAATCTAAGAGCTGGAAGCCTGCTTCAGATCCTGTGTCTCCCTTTATCTCTGTCCCTTTCCCACTCACACTCTATCGCTCTCTATCAAAAAATGAATAAACATTAAAAAAAAAAAAGTAAAACCTAGTTTGTCTGATACACGTGTGGCTGCTCTAGCTTTCTTTTTGTGATAGATGGTTCTCCATCCACTTACTTTCAATTTGCAGGTGTACTTAGGTCTAAAATGAGTCTTTTGCTGGCACATATGGGTAGATCTCGTTTTTATATACATTCTTCACCCTGTGTCCTTTGAGCGGAGCAATTTAGTCCACTAATATTCAGAGCGCTTGTTGAAAGATATGAATTTAGTGCTATTGTGTTACCTGTAGATTTTGTGTTTGTGGTGATGTTCTCTAGTTCTTGGTAGTCTTTGTTTCTTTGGGCTTTTGGGGGGTTTTTTGCCTCCACTGCTAGAGTCCCCTTAAAATTTTTTGCAGGATTGATTTAGTGGTCACAAACTTGTTTAGTTTTTGTTGGTCTGGGAAAGTCTCTATCTCTCCATCTATTCTGAATAACAGCCTTGCTGGATATGGAATTTTTTGGCTGAATATTTTTTTCCCATTCAGCACATTGAATATTTTCTGTAACTCCCTTCAGGCCTTCCAAGTTTCAGTGGACAGGTTTGCTACCTCCCTTTTGTGCCTACCCTTGTAGAGTAAGGGCCTTTTGTCCCTAGCTGCTCTTTGTAATTTGCAAGTTTCACTGTGTTATATCATGGTGTTGACCTGTTTTTGTTGATTTTGAGGTGAGTTCTCTGTGCCTTTTGTACTTGAATGTTTGCTTTTCTCCCCAGATTAGAGAAGTTTTCAGCTACGATTTGTTCAAACAATATTTCTCTTCTGCCTTTTGCTCGTCTTCTGGAAGCCTTATTATTTGGATATTTTTTTTTTCATATTATGGAATCACTAATTTCTCCATGTCTCCCCTAGTGATCTAATAATTTTCTTTTCTTTCTCTTTGTTCGCCTTCATTATTTTCCATAATTTTATTTTCTATATTTTCTGTTTTCTTCTCTGCCTCTTCAGTACTCATTGTGTATCCAGTGGGTTTTGGACCTCAGTGATAGCATTTTTTTTTTTAAATCTCGGGCTGACCAGTTTTTATGACTTTGATCTCCAAAGCAAGGGTTTCTTTCATGTCTTCCATATATTTTTTCAAGCCCAGCTAGTAGTCTTCTGACTGTTGTTCTAAATTCTTGTTCAGATGATGCATTGTTCATATCTGTTTTGAGCAAATCCCTGGTCTTGATTTGATCTTGACCCTTATCTTGTGGAGAATTTCTTCAGCTTGTTATTTTGGCTAAGTTTCTGTCTTTTGCATGTTTTGAAAGGTTGTTATGTTTTCTGCCCCTGGGAGTACTACTGTGTTAAAAAAAAGGGGTCATAAACAGTCCAGGTCCTGGCACTTCAGGTTGTATTTCAGGTGCATGCTGTGTGCACTGTCCTGTTGTGTTTGGCTTCTCTTTCCCACTGGTTACTCCTCTGCAGAGCTCCTCCTTGCTTTTAGAGCTGAGTGTTTGAACTTTAAACCAGGTGTGCTTTGATTTGTTTGTTGAAGTAAGCCTGGGAAAAAGAGAAAAAAAAACCTTTATACCAAAAAAAGAGGAAAGGAAAGTAACGACAACAAAAAAATCAAATAGAGAATCAAAATCTATATGCCTGATTCTAAAGGGGAAAAAAAAAGATTTAAAAAAGAAAAGGAAAAAAGAAAAAAAATCTGATGCAGAGAGAGAAAGAGAGAGAGAGTAAGCAAGGGAAGAGAGAGAAGGAAATAAAAAAGAAACTATGAGCCTGATTCCAAAAGAGAAAGAAAAAATAAATAAAAGAAAAATAAATTAAAAAATAAATCAAACCTGGTCCTATTTCCACCTAAACTTTCCACCTAAACTTTAAGTGTTGTTTTAAACACTGGATCTTCAGTACACTCGGTTTATGGGGGGCGCTGTCTGTGCTGGGCTTTTGGAAGACCAGCCCACTGCCTTGGCTCAGATGAAGTCCTGACCCAGAAAATATGCAGTTTCAGGCACAGGGGGGCAGAGTTTGTGTTGAGCTGGTCCTTCCTCCTTTGGGGACTGTTTATTGCTCTCTGAAGTCCCACTGCATGGGTGTTGGGAGGAAATGGCACCACCCCAATCTCTCTTCCCTGGACTGGGGATCTCACACCCCTGTTGTTCAGGCAGCCCTCATAGAATAGTGACGGCAGGCAGCTCACCCTGCACCACAGTTCTCCTGTGTTTTATCTTTGGTGGGTAGCTGGGACTCAAAACCCAAAGTCTTAAAAAACTGGGCACGTGCAGATCCTTCTCCGGAGTAGAGCCTTCACCGGAGTAGAGCCTCTCCACACTGTATCTGATATCCTTTGTCCCTGAAAAGCACTCCCATGCCTGCAGAGAGCACCAAATCTATGAGGCAGAACAGCTAACAGCAGCAAAGTTGATATTCCCTCTGGGTGCACCTCTCTCCCTTGCTGACGAAAAGCCTTAGGCTGGCAGCTGCGGGGTCTTTTGTCCTTGAAGAGGTAACAGACCCTGCTCCAAAAGTACTCCCGGAAGGGCACTGCTCCTCCCCCCCCCCCCCCCATGCACCCTGGAGATCTCTACACCACCCTACGCCCTCTGGGGCCAGCCCCCACCTGTCCAGGAGTGCACCTCACATACCCTCCCCAGAGAAAGTCATGCATTTCCCAAACCTTGGAGTTTGAGCTCCAAATGCTGATTGAAACACACACACACACACACACACACACACACACACACACACAGCAACCCTCAGCACCTCTGGCTCTCCAGTCTGTGGTCCAGAGAGAGGTTGTCCCCTTGTGTGAAATGATCCCACACTTTCTCTATCCCTGTTTCTCTGTCTCCCTTTTGTCTCCACAAAAATGGCTCACTCTCCTCCACAGCTCTGCCATTTTTCTCTCCCCCAATCCACTTCCACGCACCTCGATCCTGCCAAGCTGTCTTCTTCCAACTGTGGAGATCCTTCTGCCTCTCCACAGATGGATTTCCTGTGTGTTCCAAGTGGTCCGACCTTAATCCAGTTGTGTTTGAGGGACAAGGAAAGCCCAGAGTCCCCCTACTTCCCCACCATCTTAACTCTTCCTCTAATCCTTGAGGGAGTGAATTCCTAAAGGGACAGCTGAATAAGTTCTGGGGTGGGTTGGAGATTCACCATGATTAAATCTAATTCCCACGGAGAATGGGAAGAAGAGTATTGGTGACTTGGCAACATGCGTTACTTTTCCCTGTAAATTTTGAGATTTTACCTGGCTGAGTGGAAACGCACTTGTGTGGCCCTGGCTCTCAGTCTATGTCACAGTGTAGGAACAGAAGGGGGTATTCCAGAACCTCAGAGTCCTGAAAGACTAGTTGTCACAGAAAGAACAGTTTTGTTGCCTTTGAACATGTGTTTATTCTGTTTTGTGAAATGAGCCACAACTGAATGAGGAAGTCATAAAGAAATACACAGTCACTGGTGAACACTACAATGCCAGTTGGGAGAGCACTTCCATAAAACCCATGGGTTCTACCTTGAGGGATGCAAAAGCCTGTCAATGCTGGTAGCTCTGGCTGAGCTTTCTCCCATCTATCCTTGGTGGAATTTTGATTTTTCTGCTATGTAGATTTAAGGGTAAATAAGAGCAGCCTATCACTGCAGAGATAGTGTGAACATATAAGAGCAGTGGACTGCAGAGATAGTGTGAATATATCAGACACGGCCCAGTTTTCGCAAATTAGAAGGTCATCTTCTAGTATTTTAGGGTGAGTCGGTGCTCTTTCACTGAGTACCAGGCACCTGCCAGCACAAGAAAGCTTTAGGCTCTGGTCAACTGCAAGAAATGATCACACTGCCCGGCTGCAGGTGATCATAAGTGCCCGGTAATCTGCCAATAATTGTGCCTGAAGCTGGGTGGGGGGTGGGGAGGAGGAGGGAAAGGGAATTCTATCAAAGCCTTTTTCTGACTTCTCCTTCAATAGATAAGAGGCTCTGGAACTTTCCTTGACAAATAAGGGCTAAATGTTAAGTCTTCTCTTTATTTAATCTGGTCGTATAAGTTTTATCTTGGAAAGTTAGGTCCCATTTTGACTCAAAGCATCTCCCAAAACCCTCAACACTAAGGAGAAACAGAATAACTGGACACATCCATATTTGCAAAGAAAAAAGTAATACTATTTGCAAAAACATGCTTTTGTATCCAGTGTGGAAAGTACTAACGAACACAAGCATACATAAGTACGCAATAAACATTTCTATTAGACCTAATAAGTAAATTCTGGAAAGTGGCATTAAATAGGATCAACACATTAAAAACTAATTGTATTTTTATAAATTAGAAATAAATAGTCCAAAAATGGAATTAAGAAAACATTCCATTTACAGGAGCAGCAAAAAGAATAAAATATATAGGAATGTATTTAACCAAAGATGTGCAAGATTTGTACATTGAAACTATAAAATATTGTTGAAAGAAATTTTAAAAGGACCTTAAAACAAGTACAAAGACTTCTGTGCTCATTAACAGGTGGCCTACAGATGATCCAAACAGATCTGCCACTTCAAAGCAATCCCTTTCAAAGCATCTCTTGGCTTTTTGTTGTTGTTGTTGTTTTTAACCTGTGCTTATTTTGTTTTCCTAGAAACGCACAGGGGGATTCTAAAATTCACACGGACTTACAAGGGACCCATAAAACCAAATCAATCTTGAAACCATACGACTTATACTTCCAAATTTCAAAATGTACTACAAAATCAAATAGAGTATGGTAATGGCGTATAAATACACATAGAGATCAATAATAAAATTTAGAGACAGAAATAAACAGTCACACATATGGTTAGAAGGAATGTCAAAACCACTTAATGGGGGAAAATAGTCTCTTCCACAAATGGTGCTAGGATGAGTTATCAACAAATAAAGTATGAAGTTGGACTCCATGATACACCATATACGAAAACTATTAAAAACGGTGTAAGTTCATGAACATAAGAATTTAAACTCGAAAACTTTTCAGAGAAAACATAGTCATAAATCACCATGTTCTAGGATTGGGCAGTGGTTTCTGAGATATGACATCAAAGTACAAGTGCAAAATAAATTTTACGTGCAAGTAAGTTAACTGGGTTTCATCAATAGCAAAAACCTTTGTGGGGTGTTACTGTGCACCGAAGAAAAAGTTCTCAGACACTTAGACTGAGTGAACATGCAGGGCTGCCTCAGCCAGTGAAAACAGTAGCTGCGGCTAACTGCACATAGCTTTTATTTCTTATTTTATCAGATACGAGTATTAAAGAGTACCAAAGTATAGGACGAGAAAACAAAGGATCGTCTGATGTTTATGTGAAAAACATGCAGGGAGTACGTGCATCTCCAATGAGTGCCAGGAAGTTACAACCAATTTTGTACCTAACTATCCTTTGGGGGATCATGGGGCTCTATTCTGATAATGCTATCGCATCCAAGAGCCTTGAGACCAGAACACTGCTGACGTTTCAGCAATTCCCCATTTACCCTTCAGGACTTAGAATACATTCGCTAGAAATAACTCAACAGTGGAGCAAAAGAAATCATGAAGAAAGTGCAAAGGTAACTCACAGAATGGAGGAAAATATTTGTAAACCCTATCTGATATGGGCTTATATCCGGAATGTGTGCATAAGTCTCATATCTCCACGATAAAAGACAACCCATTTTTAAAATGGCAAAAGATCTTAAGAGACCCTTCCTCCAGAAGGCCAGCCAATAAGCACAGGAAAAGATGATAAATATCATTAAACATGTGGAAGCACAAGTCAAAAGTATAACAGGGTACCACTGGATGTCTATAATCAAACGAATGAATACTAGGAAGATGTTGGTGAGAATGTGGATAAATATGTCGCCTAGTGGGAACATAAAATTGTGCAACTGCTGTGGAAAACACTTTTGTCACTTCCTTAATAAGTTAAACATATAACTACTATATAATCCAGCAATTTCATTCTTAAGTATACACCCAAAAGAACTGAAAACAGATGGTCACACAAATATTTGTACAGAAATGTCCATGGCAGCCCTATTCACAATTGACAAAAATTGAAAACAATACAAATATTCATCCTCAGATGAATGGATAGAGAACATGTGGTAAATCCAAGGAATATAATGAGCCCTAGAAAGAATGAAGAACTCATGGATACTACAATCTTGAAGTCAAAAGAAATCAATTGCTAGGGTGAAGGGAAAATGTGAGGTGGTTGTTAGTGAGCATGGTGTGTGTGTGTGTGTGTGTGTGTGTGCGCGCGCGCGTGTGCGTGTGAAGGTGACAAAAATATTTTGGATTTATATAGTAATGATCACACACCTTTATGGATATGATAAAAATTACCAATTGCATACTTAAAAATGGGAGAATTTGATGTAGTGAATTATACCTTTTTAAAAAAGTCTTAATTCTTGGAGCTCTAATTGTATGAGATGGAAACATGTATCAAATGTATCAGGAACCCTCGGAGCAACATTTCATATTAACAACAACAAAGAAAAGCTATTCAGCAAACCAAGTTTATTGTAAATGTCATCAGTGAAACAGATGATGGACACAGTAGAATTTATTCAGGAAATACTAAAGGCCGACTATTTGCGGAGCTTTGTTCTGGAAGCCCGGGTTGGTCAGCAATCCCTCAACAAGACAAGAGCCCTATCTCCCAATAAGCTGTAACTGGTAAATGACAGTCAAAGTTCTGCTGGCAGGGCGGGCTCTGGGCAAGTGTTGGAGACCAGACAAATCATGAAAGCCAATAGTCTTCCACTTTTTGAGAAGTGTGAGGACACCTTAGGTTAAACTCCAACTAAAACACAAGTGTATGGCTGCTTTCACTCAACGCTGATCTATTATTACATTCCCAAACACTGGAATACCTCTTAAGTTCTTCGAATACCTTCCATAAGCAGGACCTTTTCCTCGGAAAACTACAAATCCCAGAAGGCTGCCGGCGCAGCCCAGTGGGCACGCTCACTTTTTCAGAGCCCCGAATTACGCTGTGGGCTCGGGAGCTACAGCGACGCAGCTTGCTCGGAGTGCCAGTTCCAGTTCGATCCGGAGTCTCTACCCCGGACTTGGCAACGCCTCACGGCCTTTACTGAAACTTTGGCCCCAAAGAGCGACAGCGTAGCCTTTAACATTCCCCATCCTGCCCGACTTCCTCCCCTCTAAGGACAACCTCCTCCGGTCACGTGAAATACCTCTCGTGCGCGACTGGTTGCCGAGGTACAGAACCTAAAAGCTACGTTTTGAAAGCTTCCGTGCTGCTGGTTAAATGGCACATTTTGGCTGCTTGCGTCAATCCTTCGCGACTCAGGTGAAACTGGTAGTGCTGAAAGAGGCACCCACCATCCTCAGTTAGGTCACTGGGGGAAATGCCTGGCTTGCCACCGACTACAAGGTAAAAGGTGAGGAAGAATACTGTTTTTTACGTGTTGGCTGTTAACGCTTGTTTGGTAACCTTTGCCACGAGACGAACATTTGGCTTTGTTTCCTCCCGGGCGATGACTGTGGGAGCGAGTGTGTGTTTTTACCTGTGTGTAGGACTAAATGGGGTGGGGAAGACCGCTAGGGCTTGGGGGCGCTTGGCTGAGAAGGAAGGGCAGGGGACGCAGCCCTATCTGAAGGCCAGGTGCGGGTGAGCCAGGTGTGACAGCCACGTGCGAATGTCGCTGCGGGGGCCTTGGAGCCTGGTGATCTTGCTCCCAGTGCTCCCCGCGCTGGGCACCACAGTCGGGAGACGGGACTGAGGTCAATAGCTAGCCCTGGGACTTCGGTGGGTGCACAGAGTTGCTGTGGATGCGCCCTGGCAGAACTAGCGAGCTATTGCGTAGTTCGGTAATGGCGCGGAGGCGCTGGCTACGCTGCGTCTCCTTTTCCTGCTCTGCCTTTCCTTTCCGCCACCACACAGGCTGGTCCGTTGCTGTGAAGTAGCTGGTATGGGCGCGTGGTTCCTGAACCTTGGCTCTTGGCATCACCCGTTTGGCGACACGCGGGGGCAGCGATGCCGAGGTGATGCCAGAGGACTTCAGTCCGACACAATTGGGCGGGATCGTCGTGTAACAACTTGTCTTTCTAACTTACGTTTTTCTTCCTTTCTCTCTTTTTTTCTGTGCTTTGAGTGGCTTACCCCTGCCTGGCCTTTGCTGGGACACATTCTAGAAAATTTCCGTTATTTTACTTACGGCAAGGAGTTTTCACTCCCTGGATACAAGAAAG
This sequence comes from Neofelis nebulosa, assembly GCF_028018385.1. Taxonomy (NCBI): domain Eukaryota; kingdom Metazoa; phylum Chordata; class Mammalia; order Carnivora; family Felidae; genus Neofelis; species Neofelis nebulosa. The sequence continues at coordinate 118,239 of NW_026691919.1, forward strand.
TGGAGACCTCCTTAAGAATGGGAGAATCCACTAGTTCTGCGATCGGTTTGTAGAATCGGGGAACGGTCACGCAAATGCATGCGGATGCGCTCCTTAACGGTATGCTGTTTTCGCAGCCCTGTTGCCGAGAATTGCAGACGAGGGCTTTGGAAATCCCGTTTCTTTCGCCTTCACTTGAACATATTAAAACATTCACTCCTGTATGAAATCACGAAATAATATTTTTCTAACATGTTTAATGAATTTCAGAAGGTCAAGTTTATAATTGAGCAAAGTGTCAAGAACTAGCTTTTTGGGGTCTGTTTCCAATGTTAGGTATTTTCAGGTATCAGTACAATGGGTTACTAACTTCTCAGGGTCCACCCGCCCCCCCCTGGCCCCCCCCCCCCCCCCCAACTTCTCACTCTCCACACAAGAAAGATGTGCAGGAAAGATCCAGTATGTGCAGCGCTGAAAGCGAAGTCGCAGATTCGACCTAGAAATTCAAAATTGTCACTTTGTGTGGCAGTGATTTTAGAGATCCTTCCCCCAGGGAGAACTCTGATTAAAATTGTAACATAAGTTCTGCTTTATGCTCCTTCGGATGAGGATAGAAAGTGGTTGGATTAGGAACACGGGTTTATTCAGTTAGTGTTTTAAATGACCAGATTAGAAAGGTTAAGGTAATGACCCTTTGTGTTAATAGTTGGACATGAATAGTCTGAAAATGATAGCGTCTCAGCTGATTCATTTTTGTCTACCAACTGTACAGTTCTCTGCTTATGCTTTTCTGGGCATTTTTCTAGTTTTGATTTCTCATTTAACTGGGATTGAAACGTTAACAGGATAAGGTATTCATTTTGAATTTCTTTTCTTTCTTTTCTTTTTCTTTTCTTTTCTTTTCTTTTCTTTTTTTTCTTTTCTTTCCTTTCCTTTTCTTTCCTTTCCTTTCCTTTCCTTTCCTTTCCTTTCCTTTCCTTTCCTTTTCTTTTCTTTTCTTTTCTTTTCTTTTCTTTTCTTTTCTTTTCTTTCTTTTCATTTCAAGTTGGGTGAATATCTGCTATCTGCAGGAGTCACTTTTAGGTACATTCTTTAATTTTTAAGTCACTTTTAGGTACATTCTTTAGTTTTTAAATTTTCTCATTGACTTGGGAAAAAAAATACTTCTCAAGGTAAACCTCTTTTCCTCTTTTTTCCCTTATATTTTCAGGAAGCAGAAATAATGTGTAATTATTCGGTTATTTTTTAAATATTGGGGCAGTTAAAACACAAGTGACTCCCTTGTTCCTCTGTTAAGACGATGGCTTTGATTGGGTTCTGTTATTACAGAATTACCTGTTTTTCCCTTGTTGTGTTTATTAGTGCTTATATATTTGGGGGTTCTGTTAGATGTATGTAAAGTTGTAATTGTTAATTTTTGTGGATTGACATTTTTGTCAAAATATGATGCTTTTGTCTTTTGTAACAATTTTTGCCTGAAGGCCGATTCTCATTTTAGCATTGCCCCTCTACCTTTCCGTTAGTTACTGTTTTTATGAAGTATCCCTTCCCCATGCTTTCATTTTCATACTGTTTGTGTCCTTCTATCTGAGTCTATTGTAGAAAACGGTTAGTTGGACTCTTCATTTTTAAAATCCATGTGTCGTACTTGGCCCCTTAATTAGAGAGCTTACTCCATTTACATTGAACGTAATTACTAACCGGGATGAATTTACTTCTGCTAATTAATTAATTAATTAATTAATTATGCTTTTTATTATTTATTTATTTCTGCTGTGTTTTGTTTGGTATGAGTCTTTTTTCCTTCTGTTACTGCCTTCTTCTGTGTTTGTGTTTTTTTGTAGTGTAGAATTTTTTTCCCTCATTTCTTTTTGTGTATATTGGTTAGTTTTATAGTTGTTTTCTGGGTATTACAATTGGCCCCTTCAGTTTATAACAAATGAATTTGACTTACTACCAAGTTTGTTTCAGTAGTATACTGAAAGTCTGTTCATATACAGTTTTGCCATCTTCTTTGTTGTATTGTCTTAGATTACATCTTTATAGATGGAACATTTTTATTTTTGTTTGTAGTTTGTCTTTTAATCACCTAGGGAAAAAAAGAAGTTAAGAACAGAAATACAGTAATACTGGCTTTTGTGTTTATCTTATGTAGGTACCTTTAGTAGTTTATTGTTTTGTATGGCTTTGACTTGATGTGTAATATCCTTTCATTTCTGTCTCATTTTCAGATGTCTCAAATCTGATCTTCATTTTCATTTTTTGTAGTGTGGGTCTGGTAATAAAGTATTCTCTCCTTCTCTTTTGCTTTGAATTTATTATCTTATTTACTTTTATTGAAGTGTGGTTGATGTACAATATTATATTATTTTCAGGCATACAGCATACTGATTCAACATACTAATACATTATGAAATGATCGGCAAACACAATTACTCCACTTACCATTTGTCACCATCCCCCCAGCTTTTGTTTGTCTGGAGATGTTTAATGCCCTCTTTTGTTTTGAAGGATAGACTTTGAATTTATCGTATCTTAAGTTTGTTGAGCTCCTTGTATGTGTAGATTAATAGTTTTTATCAGATACGAGAAATTTTTCCACTTCCTATTGTCTCTTAGTGGCTGTTATTTTCTTCAAATATTTTTTTCTGCTCTTCTGTATTCACTTCCTCTTTAACTCCCATCATGTGTGTGCTGGTATGCCTACAGGTCTCTTAAGCATGTTGATTCTTTTCATTCTTCTTTCTCACACTTTTTCATACGGTTTCTCACACTGTACCATTTCAGTTGACCTGACTTCCAGTGTACTGATTTTACTGCCTGCTAAAAACTCTGCTGTTGAATCTCTTTTTCATGAGTTTTTCATTTCAGTTACTGTACTTTTTGGGTCTGGAATTTCTGTTTGTGGTTCTTTTTTTGACTTTTATTTACTGATGCTGTTATTTTGTACATACATTGTTCTCCCGATTTAGCACTTTGTCCATATAAATTTTATTTTATTTTTTTATGTTTAGTTTTGAGAGAGAGAGAGAGAGAGACAGAGACAGAGACAGAGACAGACAGACCATGAGCAGGGCAGAGGCAGAGAGAAGGAGACTCAGAATCTGAAGCAGGCACCAGACACCGAGGAGTCAGCCCAGAACCTGACGCGGGGCTTGAACCCATGACCTGAGTTCATGACCTGAGCTGAAGCTGGCCGCTCGACTGACTGAGCCACCCAAGCACCCCACACATTTTATTACTTTTAAAACTTTCTCAGTAACATATTTACACCAGCAGGTAATTCAAAACATGCATGTAATTAGTTCAACACCAAGGTTTCCTAAGGGACATTTTCTCTTACTTTGTTTTATTCCTGTGATTTGCCCATAGTTCCGTGTTTCTTTGCACACATTATAATTTTTTGTTGGCAACTAAATGTGGCGAATGTTACTATCAAACAAAATCAAATTCTGATTTGGTAAGAAGACACCTTATTTAAAGAGACCGGTGCAATATGGAGAACATTCTGATTGTAGAAATCTGAAAGTATCTCAGTCAGAGAGTGGGTTTTCTTTTATTGGGTGGGTAAGCAAGATTAGTAAAAACTTTTTCAGGGGAAATGAGCAAGCAAAGAAAGTGAGCATATGGCATGGTGGGCTGTGTGAATCAGCTCTTACTTGGGGTGACTTCTTAATAGGGGGAAGAATCTGTATTTTAGTGCTTACTCATGGGTAAGCCTGAAATTAGGGGTCTGTGGGATGGAAAGAAGGCTGACTAAACTTTGGTCAAGAGAAGGCAGTGAGTAAGAAATGTGCAGTTGTGAGTACTGAACTGTGGATACCAGAATCTTTCCCCCACTAGCTAGGGTTCTTGCTGCTTGTGATAGATTATAGTTGTTTGTTCAGTTAACTCTTTATGGTTTCTTTATGGAGAGCTGTTTTGCAAAAATAATATATACTTTGTATGGTCCTGGAAGTCATCTGTTTTAGATAATGATATGAAAGATACTTCCTTGAAAGCTGGGAGTGACAAAAACAAAAACCAAACTCAGTCTTTACAAGTGGGTTTCTTTTAGGGAACTCCGTTAACGCTTGGCTAGGCCATTTAAAACTTGTCTTAGCGCGTACTTCCTCCTTGAACATAGCAAGATGTAAAACCTTAGGATCTTTAAGGTCTTTTCTGAGCATATCCTGCTCTTACATATGTCTGGTCTTCTGGATTCCCTGGTATACCTGGAGGCTTTTCAAAGCTCTGTTCCATCTATCTTTCTTCTCCAACCTTCTCATTTTTAGGTTGTTTGCCTTACCTGTTATTCTTAGCCCAGAATGGTGGCTGTGGCTGTTACTACAACTTTGGCACTCGGAGGCTATACCAGCCCAAGGGAGTTCGTTTAGAGAGTAGCAAAATAAAGGCTCCTTTGGAGCCACTGTATGGGTCAAAACCCATCATCAGTGCTCTTAAGAACAAGGTTTCTATTAGCCACTCTGCCACCGGCAGACCACACCAGGAATGCTAGCCGCTTTCAAGCTGTGGTTAGTGTATGTTAGGCAGGTAATTATAAAGTCACTCTGTCCTCTTACAGATATGCAGTAGCTGCTTTCTTCATTTATCCCTCCCCTGGTGGGTGTGTTGATTATATTCCAGACTTCTAAAAAAAAAAAAAAAGTGAATTTGGACAGTTTTGGGGATCTTAATCATTGCCTTAGTGTAGGAATGGTTTTATGGAAAACCTGCCTCATTATTTTCAGTCATGTCCCTCCCTCTTGCATAAGCTTAATTTTGTAAGGTGGTGGTATCCAGATAACACACTTAGTTAATTTTTTTTTTTTTTTAACTTGGTTAGGTGAAATAGCTCCTAATGAATTATGTATAGTTAGCATACAGTTGTGATTGTCTAGAGTTATCTGTAGACTATCTAGAATTGATACATAATTGTATAATTGACAGGGCAAATGACAGACCTTGCTTCAGGGACGCGTGTTGTTTATGTAAAGTAGAGTTTAAAGTAATGTCCCAAGTAAATTCCTTTTCCTCCTTTTTCTTCTTACCTCTCCTTTTCCCCATGGTCCCAATATGATTATAAGTACCTTTCAGATAATCAAACGGGTGTGACTGTATTTAAAACATCTAAAGCATATACCAATTTAATGTTAGTATTCAGCAGCATTAAAGAGAGTAGATACAGATAGTAGGTGACCTTTAGTATCCATTCAGACCCAGAGGTTATAGTTTTGTGGTTTTATCCATGTCCTAGTTGAATTTATGTTGGTAGTTACGACTGTGTAAATTCTGCTCTTTGATGGAAAAGATTTACCAGATAACCAATGTGGTCTCCCTGTGCTACCACAATACTTTTGTTAATGTTTATGGTCTTGGGAATTGATTTTAATTCTGTTTCCAGAATGCCCCTCCCGTCTTCCCACTTTCCACCGCTTAACCTGCTGTAAGCAATATTTACTTGTTATGATGACATTTTTTCTACTTCTGTAAGGTAGACTGGTGTGGTGGGGAATAAGAGCTTCTAGAATTTATGCCATAGAACATCATTTCTTCTTTAAGAAATGTTGTTGTGTTAACATGTGGTAAGAGAAAAAAATTTCTGAAACCCGTGGGTATATTATCCTGCAGAAGGAACTCCCCACTTATGATTAAGTAGTGTGCTGAGATGGGGAGATTGTTCTGGATTGTTTGGGTAGGTGGGCTCAGTGTAAACACAAGCATCCTTATAATAGGAAAACAGGAGTGTGAGACTCAGAGAAGGAGGTGTGGGCAGGTATCAGAGAGAGATCTGAAGAATCTGCTGCCGACTTTGAAGGTGGAGAAAGGAGTGGTCTCTAGAACTTGGAAAAGGTGTGAAAACAATCTCCTTGAGAGCCTCGAGAAGGAGGCCTGAGAGCTTCTGTTCTTCATAACTGTAAGATGATAAATGTGAATTTTTAATGCATTAGGTTGATAGTAACTTGTTAACAACAGTAATAAGAAGCTAACATAGCATGCATCTTACAGAATCCCTCATTCACAAATTATTACAGTAGTTCCGCAGTGGGCCAGCAGTTTATATTGATCATAGCAAATTTTCTCACAACTCTATAAGGTAGGTACTGTCCATCCAGTTTACAGATGAGGTAACGAGTGTTTAGCTCTCACCATGGCTGCACAGGATGTGGTAAGAGATATGTTAAAATATTGGGCTCTTTTGGCTCTAAGACCATTATCTGTCCCATATGTCTCATGCTGTCTCTTATTAGCACAGTCCTCAGTTGTTAAGGGTATAAAGGGCAAAGCCTTCTTGCTGAGTGTGAGCAAATATTGGTGGCAAGTAAATGAGTAATAGTTTTACTAAATGAAAGTAAATTTAATTAAGGGTGGGATGTGATTAGGAAGTGTCAGAAATCTCGTGAGATCTAGAGACCAGGTGGATTGTGAACCGTCTAGGCTTCATACCTGTGGTTTCACTCATTTGAGCCCCACCTGGACGTTAGATACAGATTTGGAGGTATGGGTGCACTGGAATTCTCGGAAAAAGCACCTCAAAGTGTAACTTAGGTAAATTACAGGTTGACCATTGTTTGAAGTGTGAAGTAGAGAGACCCATTCACTGTAAGTTCTGTTGAAGAAAGTCCACAGTTGTGTGTTAACAAATGCTAAAGTGGTCTGGGAAAGTAGGACAAATAAAAAAAGCATTGATGTTTCAAAATGGCATGATGATTGGTCCACATGGAGCTGGAGAAAGGTGGCTTCAGAAAATTGGGACACAGATGATGCACTTAGCTAACCCACAAAAGTAGAGGACCATCTTATATTTTAGGACTCTCTGGCTTTAAAGATGCTAGTTGTGTGACTCAACCCCTGCCACTCTGCAAAATAGGTCAGGTCCAAGCATATTTCAGTGGACGTTAAAATCTTTGGATTCCTGATTATTTGGCTGCCAATATCAATATAGATTTGTACCTGTATCTCTCAGAGTACAAATAGTCATTGAATTATATATAGTTAGAGCTAGAAGTGGTTTTTAGCTCATCGTAGTTTTAGAGACAAAACCGCCACAGGTATGAAATCTGAAATATATAACCCTCTGTGATTGTTTTAAAAGGCAAAGTACTTAGTCTAATATATACTGTCATTTTAGAATTCGTCTATAAGGAATCTACTAGTATGTATACTACTAGCATGGAGATTATAAAACTAGAAACTCTATAAGACCCTTTTCATAACAGACCGTTTGCCAGACTATTTTGGTCAATTTTGGCTTCTTCAGTGCTGCAGAAAATTAGATTTCTTCATCCCTATATTTAGCACTTATATTTCTTCTCCCAGATGCTTTGCCTGCCAGCAGGAAGTATTTGTAGTAACTCCTACTAAGTTATTTTGTCCATGTATTATTGCCTACCAGAGCTCAATTACCACTTTCAGAAGAACTTACTCTTCAGAATGTGATAGGTCATAATGATAATGCATTTTTATTTGTCCATATCTTTGGTTCTTGTACACGGACAGACTTCTTAAAGTTGCTCATCACCGAGACTGTTCATTATACCTGCCTGGAAAGGATTTCTGAGTATTAAATGAGGGATTATATCACTGTTCCAGATGGTTTAATCAGAGCAGTGAAGAGCAAGGGGAAATGCTTAGGATTCATTTTTCCTCACCTCCTATTTGGATTATCCTGGCTTGGTAATGCCAGTCACTTAAAAAATAAATATAACTTACTTATAAGTTATAGTTGACCAAGAAGGAAGTGGTTGGTCCTGTGGTCCCACGTAGTGCCAGGGCATTTTCCCTAAAATTGGATTTGCCAGATCATTTGTAAGGTACAAATTCTTCTTAGATTATGTTTTTATTCCTGCCATCGTCTTGTGTGTGTCCTTATTTACACCTGAGGGCGGCAGTTCTTAATTTCTTCGGCCTAAGAAGTTATCTAAATATTACTTAATTTTATTTTTAAAACTCCTTAAAAAGCACCAAGGACTCCAGTTTGGAGTCTACAGTGCTACCAAAAAGTTTTAATGGGTCCTGTGAAAACCCAGTGCTGTATTTCATGGTTCAGATGGATCCTATACCTTTCAGTCATCTTGTAATGCCTTGTCATGTGGAAAATACTGAATTCACTGACGTACATTCTTCTTCCAAATGTTGTTGTCCAATATTAGGCAATCATACTTGCTGATATCATTGTCACTCTCAGCAGAAAAGCCATTATGTACTGGGAAGCTGCTGGAGTCATGGTGACTGACTGAAATTATCCAAAATTCTGATTTGCATTTGAAAGTTTGAAGTTTTCCCATTGCGACAAATTCTGTTGTTTATCCTGACGGGCTTATTTCATTCATTTTCTAGAAAATATCGGGCAGATACCCAAATCTGAAAAATCATGGTAACTAGAAACTGTGGAGGGCCAGAGATTTTACTTTACTTGCAAACGGATAACTTGGCAGTATTTTATGAATACGGGGAGAAACCTCGAGACAGAAGAAGAGTTTTTTACAATTGCATTTACCTGAGGGCCCGCATGCACGCACCTGTCTCCTGAGCCTGGTGGTGTAAAGAGAAGCAGATGATGTTTGCATTTCAGAAGAGTAATGCTAGGTTTAGGGGATCTGACTCGTTAATAATGGGCAGTGTGGTGGGAGGAACAGTGCCTGCTCAAGGACGCCCATGTCTTCAGCAGGACTCATGAATGACCTCATTGTCCAAAGGGACTTGGCAAAGATGCGGCGGCATAGGTTAGGATATTGAGGGAGTCTTCGGATGGGCCCAGTGAAACTGCAAGGATCCTTGCAAAGGAAAGACGGGGAGACGGGGAGAGGAGTCGGTGGCGAGGTGGTGGGGGGCGGGGGGGGGGGGAAGCATTATGCATGAGGCTTAACTTGCTATTACTGGCTTTGAACATGCAAAAAAGGGCCACGAGCCAAAGAACACAGGTAGCCCCCAGAAAAGACAAGGGAATGGATTCTCCCACAGAGCCTCAAGAAGGGATATAAGATAATAAATGAGCCACTGAGTTTGTGGCCCTTTGTTACAGCAGCAACTGGAAACGTAGGCAGTAAGCAAATCTGCCCGTTGCTTTAGAAGTAGATGCCATTCTTATTTTTTTCCCCAGGGCATCCTTGAAAAGATAGTCTGAAACAAAGACAGGAGGTGTGTCGTGTCTCTGCCCACAAGAGAGGCAGAAACACTGTCGTAGGTTCTGGTGAATCTTCTGTTGGGTGCCCATTGGCCACACTTGTTCACTCTGACCAGCATAGCCCAGGACCAGATTTTTCCAGTCTATCTCATAGGATACTATCAACAGGACTCCAAGCATGAGGAAGAGCCCAAGTGGCAGGATTAACTTCAACCCTGCCCTGCTGTAACTGGCTGAGGAAGTCTCATAGACCATCAGAAAGCCGGATGGGGCCCGGTGTTGACCTTTCCACTGGCCTGAGGCATGGCAAGATACACTCACAAGTGGTCCGCAAGAAAGAGGTCTAGGGCAATTTTGTCATCATTAATAACTCTGGCCAGGGAGGTGAGACTCCCTTGAAGCCATTTGTTGATCATTTCAACTAAATTTGTGGACAGATTTCAGACTGCCTTTGGTTCGTGAATGACTTCCATTGTGGGGATAAAACTACCTGCGCTGTGGGCATAAACCCACCTACGTGTGGAGTTAGTTGTTCTCGGGTGGGTTCCTGCAAGGAACCAAAGCTAGCGTCATTTTGGAGAGCACTTCACAGTTGTCTGAGGGCTACATGAGTACTAGTGGTATTTAAACACTTCAGCACTGGGGCGCCTGGGTGGCGCAGTCGGTTAAGCGTCCGACTTCAGCCAGGTCACGATCTCGCGGTCCGTGAGTTCGAGCCCCGCGTCAGGCTATGGGCTGATGGCTCGGAGCCTGGAGCCTGTTTCCGATTCTGTGTCTCCCTCTCTCTCTGCCCCTCCCCCGTTCATGCTCTGTCTCTCTCTGTCCCAAAAGTAAATAAAAAACGTTGAAAAATATATATATATATAAACACTTCAGCACTTGATGATCTGTTATGACTTAAACACTTGGTGATCCATTATGACCACCGCTAAGATAGACGACGCTTGAGGGACACAAATTAGTGCACAACTTCCGTGAAAGACGAGGTACACATGGTACCTTTGGAAAGAAAGTGTTGTTTATGATTTTGGAGCTTCCCAGGGAGGACTTCAATCAGTGTCCCCAAGTGGCACAAGTTCAGAGTGCTTGACAGCATAACTCCCTAGAGAGCCGGTGAGTCTTAGAGTTTGCAGGTAAGTAATTGAATTATATCCCCTTTTTGAATGGCCTGCCCGAGGCCAGTCCATGACATCGGGAGGATGGCATTTTTCTGCCCCTGGAATGAGCTGGTGATGCCTAAGAGGAAGGAAGGCAGGGCAGACACTCAGTGAGGTACACATGTATTTTATTTGGGAGATGCAGGTTCGGGGACATCCCCTGCTAGCTACATCCATTTAAATTGCAGTCAAATTGTCATGAGCTGTCTGGCTGGAAGGCACATTCAGCAGTGTGTCCAGTCCAAGGAGCTCTTCCTTCCCCCCACCCCCAGCACCCCTTCGCCTAACCCGTTCCTGCCTCAATGCGTACATTTTGGTAACTGCCGCAAAAATATCTCCGGTATTTCCAGGAGATACATCTTTACCTTTTGTCCAGTCATCCCCTACTTGTGGCAGTCCTTTTGTCCAGAAAGGTTAGGTACTTCAGGGCTGAGGTAAGTTGTATAAACGGCACAGAGATGCATTCTCTCCTCTTTGACCGGTGTGGACTATCACCCTAGGGATATCCCTTGGGCATTGTACTCAACAGTGTACGCCATCATCCTTGTGATCGAGGACCACGTCAGTCCCACAAGAGACTCCAGGTAGCTGATGCAACGTTTGAATCCTCTAGGCCCCATTTGGTACCTGGAGAGTGTTCCCCCTGGGTGACTCGGTTTTACTGTCGGGGGAATGAGGCAAGCATCAGCCTAAGAATGCTATGGTCAGGATTCTTTGAATTTCTTCTGCCGCATTGGCCCCGATGATGATTACCCGGGAGGAGACAGAGGGGATGATCCCTTTCTGGGGGCAGCTGCATTCACTGGCCCAACTCGCATTTCCAAGGTGTGTAGATAAGGACAAGGTGGGGAGGTAATATTAGGAACCCAGCATGGAGCCCATTGTGGGGCTTGCACTCATGACCCTGAGATGAAGAAGACCTGCGCTGAGACCAGGAGTTGGAGGCTTAACTGACTGCGCTACCCTGGCACCTGTTGGGAATCTTGTTGAGATGGCTTTTGAGGGGCAGTCCTAACTCCCAGTAATACTACGTGCCTATGGATGATGGGGGAACATGGGTGGTACAAGGCGTACCCGGACCGTCGCTGCATTCTTAGTGGGTCTTTGATAAGGGGTGTGCCACTGTCAGATCACAGGTCATCTGTAGGAGGTGATCACAGGATCGATTAGGGCAAGGGCTTCGTTGCTGTGGTGAGAGTCAGCTGATCAGAGTGGAGTGGCAACCCCACAACCTGAAAAGGAGGTAGCCGTGGGGTACCCGAGACCAGTAGCCCTGGCAATAGTTCAAAGGTCAGCGGTACTCAGACTTCCAGCAGGAGGTACACTCAGTGCCCTGTGTGCTGTGGCCTTCCCAATCTGGAGACAACTGGGTCAACTCTCAGCCTGTGTCACAAGCCTAGCATACAATGGTAACGTCTACATCAGAAACAGAATGTTTTACTTGGTGCCCAGTCTACGATGGTGGTGTACATGTTGCCATGATCCGTGCAGTCAGTGAGCGTAATTCCGCCTGTAGCAAAGGCGGCAGTCTGGGTGGTGCAGGCTTGATCCACAGCTTGCTTTCACTCTCACCATGGGCATCTACGTGAATAACCCAGATGATTCATTTAGTGGGTTTGATTGATTTCCCCATTCCGTGGTGCTAAAGAAGAGGTCCTTAATCTACCAGTCTGTCTTTTTTTTCTAAGTTGAAGACCAAGTAGTGAGCCGTAACAAGTCTTACCGGGGAGAGATAAGGTATAGGCCAGAGCAGCAGAGCAGTAGGAGTTACCTTGAATTCACTCCACCTAACGCAGCAGCCATGTCCATTCTTGGTTCTTCATAATTTGTGCTGAGGCAAAACAGCGAGCACAGCCAGCTGCGGCCATTCGGTTTCATTGTAACCAGGTCACCGGGTACACTGGAGATTTGGAGAGGAAACAGGAATTTGGAGAGCCCCTCTGAATCCCACTGGGCCAGTGGCTTTGCTTCAGGCAACAGACCTCCAGAATGACAACAAACACTTCTTTGTGTAAAGTAGAGGTGGGACTTGGCTGACTAAGTCCTCGAGTCGGCCATTTCAGTTTGTTACATGAAACCTGTTGGGCTTTTCCTACATTGTTAGTCTTAAAAACTGAGTTCACCCACCCCGAAAGGAGAATATCAGGCCAGAGAGTCAGGAGAGCATCTTGGAATAAGTCTTCAGTGTTTGCAGGAGCCCAGGGACAAGATAATTGGTGCTTTTCAAAAGGATACACCGGGTATGTGAGGTAGGCTTGCCCATTGCTTGCCTTATCACAGAGACTTGTAACATAAAGGAGTCATTAGGATTTGTGGACGCCAAAAGCACTTACTTGTGGGTTCCCCAAATGACAGAATCCCCGCTGGCAGCATATTACACTTTATATCCGATGTATACATGTATTTGTAGAGTAATCTGAAGCATACATTCAGATTAGGGCAGCGCAGTATCAGTACATTGAATAAGCCCATGGCTGATTGTCTCACTTCCTTGATCTGTGAAGTGTGCCCCAATTGCAATCAATGGAACAGACTCAGATGGGGGCAGTGACTTCAGTAGCTGTTTCCAAACAGAGACATAAAAGTTTGAGTCCCTCTGTTGTCCACGGTACACCAGCATGCTGGGATGCAGGCGTATGGCCTTTGGCTTCCATTGGGGGATGGGGAATCCTTACTCCCGACCCTAGCCATCCTCCTCCTTAAGGTGGCTAAAGTCAGGGTACACAGGAAGAAATCAGAGGACATGAAGAGGGAGAGGGTGGCCCCCCATCAGTACACAAGACATGTTTCCACTTGCTTTTGAACGGCGTAGCCAGGCTGTTGATAACTTTGCTTTCACACGTTAGCTTTCACTTCTACATGAAGGCCAGACGGATGCCAGAACTTTTAAAAAGCCTATATCATCATCTCATTTCCCAGTTTCTCTCTCCTCTAGCTTGTCTCTCTCTCTCACTTCCTTTTTCCTGATTGTTGTTCCATACACCCAGCCGCTGAAGTTAATACTTGTGGCTGGGATGTTTGTATCCAGAGCATCCTGGGAAGCTACCTCAGTCTTGGGACAGCTCTCCCCAGAGTAAAACAGAGGCAAACTTACGTACACGGTTCTCAGAGACCTGCCAGAAAGGTTGACTGGGACCACGATCCTTTGAAAATAATGTCTGCGTTGTTCCCTCTGGCACTAAGAGTGTGGGCTGCCGCCTCCATGGTCACTGTTGACGTAGGGTATAGGGAATGGTTGGTGGGAAGTTTAAAATCCCACAGTGCTCTCTCCTGCTGCAAGACAGCTGCTTTTTCATTCGCTCAGCCTTCCGTTTGGGTTATAAGTTTTATTTTGTGTTTGTGTTGTAAGTTTTGAGAAGGTCCCAGAGTTCTGCAGAAGTTGATTCTGGTGGATTCTGCCAGCATGTTACTTGCTGGAGGGACAGAGCCTCGGGGTTTTCTATTCTACCATTATGGTAGTCCTTCCCAACTCTTTGCCTCCTTTGATTCTAAATGGCATTGCTATTTTGTAAACAACTGTGAAAGGAGGGGGGAAAAAAACTGTGAAATGATGATGGGCCCACTGATTGTACCACATACGAAAAGTACACAGTGTGTTTAGACATGAGCAATGTAGGATGGAAAACTGTATTCTTATGCACTGCATAGTTCCCCTTCCTTCATTACAGTTGATTTAGCCCCTTCCATGGCCCTTTTTAAAATTTCTTTTTCCCCCTCTTCATTCTTTCTAGTTTGTGAGTGGCACAATGGATGAATCTAGAATTTGCAGGCTAGGGGTGAAAGCAGATAGGTTGTGTGACTCTCAATCGAACGATACTCTTCAGCACCAAGACTCAAATTTTGCTCGCGCAAGTAGCAGGCATTCCTTGCAAGAGGATGAAGACAGTAACTGTGTAAGAAAGAACAGGAATTTGGTGAACCCAGTGTACTGCACGCAAGAGTCAAGAATGGAGCCTCCTGGGCCAGATGGTGGAAGAGATCCTTCTGATGATCAGCAAGATTCACAGTGCAACAGGAACAAAGGAAAAACCTTAGGTAATAATTTCTGCTCAGTGCTTGGACATTTTCACATGCTACTCATTTTACCTAGCCTTTCTGCAGCACAGGTAATGACAGAACATAGTCTGTTTTAAGTCTGTCTTAAGATGTGGTTAGGTGCAAACACACCTCTGTGTTCTTGGAACAGGTTGGCAGTTATAATCAGGATGAGAATATGACAAGGTAGGAAGCCTGGTCATAGGAATCACATTATTTCTCTGCAAATAATCAAGAATTGTTTTTTGGGGGAAAAAGTTTGTGGCCTTTGGGCAGCAGTGCTGTTGTTTTGCCCTGTATTTAACCCTTTAAATGAATGGAGTGGAGTGGAGTGGAGTGGAGTGGAGTGGAGTGGAGTGGAGTGGAAATCTGACCAATAATTACTGCGAGAACTCTGTATGTGCTCAGTTTATTTAAAAGACTATTCACTAAAATTTGGAAACGGTGTATGTTTTCTGTGGCGTAGAAGGCAGGCTCACAAGAATGCTTTTCAGGGTGTGCTTTCTCCCTCCTGCTCTGTTAGTTTGACAGGTTAGGGCTTAGAATGTGGTATGTTACATTTGAGGAATAAAATCTAAAACGCCTACTTGGCCTTACGGGTTGCTTCTCAATTTTTAAAATTCCTACTGTATGTAACGTTTACGTGGTTTGATTTGCATGAGTTCTGTACCTGCCTATAACTTGGAATTGTTAAAAATCCGCTTTTGAGCACCCTGTAGGACTTTAACATTACAGGAATATGAGAAGGATTTAAAATTCCTCGCCAACAAGACAGGTGTCTTCAGAACCCATCACTCCACCAATGTGTGTAAATTATAGCTTCAGGTTAAAATTGTTAAATAGTTTTAAATGGTTACAGTTTAAAACCTTCATAAAATTAGAGTTGACATGGACTGTTACTTCTTACACATTCGGTAATTGTATTCCCTCTGTATTTGTCCTTGAACAGACTGAGAAATGGTTTCACTACGGAAATTGTGTGTGCTATCATAGCAGAGTATTTTTTGAAGTCAGCCTGTTCCTCCTCCTCTTTCCCATGCATAGTTGTTTGTAAAATATTAAGGTTATCTAACTTAATTTAAGTTATTAAATTTAAGACAACTATTAAAGTTGTCTTCAGATTTTTAAAATGAAACGTCCTACATACAAGAGGGAACAATTCAGAAAATAAAAAGGTACCTACCCGCAGGGTACAGAAGGAAGCGTATCACTTAGTTTGAAGCACCCTTTGCTTGCCCCCACTTACCTCAGCTACCGCTTCTCCCTGGCACATTCTTCTCTGTTAAAAAAATTTTTTTTTTTTTATGTTTATTTATTTTTGACAGAGAGAGAGAGAGAGAGACAGAGCATGAGCAGGGGAGGGGCAGAGAGAGAGGGAGACACAGAATCCCAAGCAGGCTCCAGGCTCTGAGCTGTCAGCACAGAGCCCGACGCGGGGCTCGAACTCACGGACCGCGAGATCATGACCTGAGCCGAAGGCAGACGCTCAACCGACTGAGCCACCCAGTCGCCCCATCCCTGGCACAGTTATTAAAGTATCCTTGTAAAACTCCCCAAGGAAAGAGCTATTTTTTTTTTCCACTTCTTTTTCTTGGCCCTAATCTTGATTAGCACCCAGAGTATCCTTGGTAAATCACCAGGAAACAGTCATAAGTCACATTGGTCACTGGAAAAAGTGTGTGTCCCTGTGGATTATGTGCGCTTTAGGTAGTCTTAAACTTCCTTGAATACTTGTACTTGGCTAGCAGAAAGCTTTTGAAGACATTCCTACCCTTTGTAAAATGTCTTAATCTGGAACCAGTGGCTAAGTTAGAGTATTTACACTTTCATTCAGTGGTGTTCTTACAGTGTCAGTGCCAAATAGCTGACCACTAGCAGTGTTAGTTATTAAGTGAAGCGATGTGGGGCAGGGAGGAGGCTGACCCCTTCTAATTAAGAATTTGAAAATAGTTTCACTGATTTACTGGTGAGCCTGTATCTAATGTCCCCTTAAATCATAATCTGGATAGCTGAACATAATTTTTATGTAGAATTGACAGATTGGATTAATTTTATCCTTCTGGTACTTTTTTTTTCTCCATTCCTTTTGGACCATCAGGAAAAGAAGTGTTACTATTGATGCAAGCCTTAAACACTCTTTCAACTCCAGAGGAGAAGCTGGCAGCTCTCTGTAAGACATATGCTGATCTTGTGAGTATTAAGGGTGCAAAGCCCGTATAAAATATAATAAAGGTGCGTGTGCCTGATAAGCTTATGAGATGTGATTTTGAATGGTTTTAAATGTAAAGTTGTTTTTCATTACAAAATTGAGGGTAAGAATCTAATTCCTTGAGACTTAGGTTGATTGTATGGCCTCATTTTATGGTATGCTTAGATATACAGCATTTTAGTAGTCTCTGGGATGTGGAATAGCTTTCCTAAAACTCAGTCAGCTCTGGCATTCCTAGGTCAGCATTTCCATCATACGTTTAGATGCCTGACAGTTGGGAGGATATGATTTTCTATATGTAGATTAAGAAAGTGTAGACCTGAAACACGGTTAGATTCAAAAGTGTTTAACCATTTGACTGAAGTTGAGTGTTGTGAAGTAGTGTAGTAAAACAGTACTATTTCTCGGGAAAATATTTCCTTAGCATCCACTATATGCCAGGCACTGTATTTTTATTTTTATTTATTTTTTTAATTTTCTATTTTTATTGCATCTTCCAAAGAAACTGACTTGTATAAAGAGTTTGTTCTGGTCTGTGGCCCATGTTATTTCAAGTAGCATTCACCTTGGGTATATGGAAACATTCTCAACAAGGAAACTCTGCCATCAGTTTAAAAGTGAAGAATGCAGGGGGTGGGGGGAGGGGCGGCGGTGCACCTGGGTGGCTCAGTCGGTTGGGCCTCTGACTTCGGCTCAGGTCATGATCTCACGGTTCGTGGGTTCGAGCCCCGCGTCGGGCTCTGAGCTGACAGCTCAGAGCCTGGAGTCTGCCTCGGGTTCTATGTCTCCCCCTCTCTCTGTCCCTCCCAGGCTCGTGCTCTGTCTCTGTCTCTGTCTGTTTCTCAATAATACATACATGTTAAAAAAAAAAAAAAAAGTTAAAAAAAAGTGAAGAATGGGATAGGACATTTTGAAGAATCGTGGCAGGAATGTTTTAGAATTGTTGGTTCCAAGGTAAATGCGGAAATTCTCGTGGGTTGTGAAGTGTCTGTGTGAATTACCAGTGATGACTTTTGTCCATTCACATCTGTTTGAAAGCATCCGCTCTGTAGCATACACGTTACTCTTTTCTGAATTACTGACTCTAAGTATAGAGCTGGAACAATTGTACTTACTACCGCTCCAAGTGGCACAAGTATACCCCACTTAGCAACCTGGCACCTTCTGAAAATTGTGGAGAAGCAGGAATGGCCTAGAGCGTCTCTGAATGGCCTACACACGGTCCAGATGCAAAGATGGCAGCAATCAGAGTTGTTGGGGATTGCCACGTCAGGAAAGGCAAGAGCTACACATCTGCTCTGGGAAACAGCCAGATGGAAGCTTCTGCTTCTGGTCCTACAGAACTGCATATATTTGCGTATTTTAAAATGTGTTACCTGGGGCTGTACTCCAATTAGTACAGATCTCAATGCTCACTGAGATCCGCCTACATTGGGACCCCAACAGGTCTTGGCACACTGAACATGTGTGTTTATGAAGGGCAAAATAGGCCATTGACAATCCTGAAGGTTTGAGAGACAACCAAGACCTAGGGCATTGCTGAACTCCGCGGTTCCTCTTACTCAAGGCATCCCCTCAAAACTGGGAGGGGTGACTGCCTCAACTGTTGCATAGAAACAGACACAGGGAGTCTGGAAAAATGAAGAAAGAGTGGAGTGTGTTCCAGCAGAAACACCAAGATACAACCTCGGGAAAACAAACAAACAAACAAACAAAGCCTTAATGAAACAGAATAGGTAATTTCTCTGTTAAGTGTCCCAAGTGGTGGTCATGAAGGTGCTCACCAAACCTGAGAGAAGAATGGATGAGAACAGTGAGCGCTTTAACAAAGAGATCGAAAACACAAAAGAAAAGAAAAAAGAAAAAAGCCAAAGAGAAGTGGTCGAGCAGTGGAATGCAATTAACTGAACTGAAAAATACACCAGAGAGTTTCAACAGCAGACCAAGTGAGGTAGAAGAAAGGGTCGGTAAACTTTTTGGCAAAAGCAGTGGAGCTCACCATCAGAGAGCAAAGAGAAAATGGGAAAAAAGTGAAGATAGCTAAAGGGACTTACGGGACAACATCAAGTGGAGAACCAAGTGAGAAAGAGGAAGAAAATTTACTTAAAAAAATAGCTGAAAACCCCCCTAACCCGGGGAAGGAAACAGACCTTGAGATCCAGGAAGCACAGACCTTGAGATTCAGGAAGCACAGTTGCAAATATTATGAACCCAAAGACATCCACACTGAGACACACTGTACTTAAAACGTTAAAAGTTGAAGACAAAGATTCTTGTAAAGCAGCAAGGGAACAAAACCAAAACCAAAACCAAACCAACCCAATTTACATACAAGGGAACCCTGTTAGCCTATCAGCAGGTATTTCAGCAGAAACTCTGCAGGCCAGAGTCAGTGACATGATATACTCAAAGTTCTGAAAGGAAACAAACAAAACACTTGTGACTAACTAAGAATACCCACCAGGCTAACGCTGTTATTCAGAAGTGAAGGAGAGGTAAAGGATATCCTGGAGATGTGAAATCTAAAACTGTAAAAGGAAGTCCTTCAAACTGAAAAGAAAGGACACCAATCAGCAACACAACGTGGAAGTATAAATCATACTGCTCACGGTGAAAGGCTGTAAAGGCAGGGGCTTCATCACTTTAAACCTCGTTTGAAAGTTAAAAGGGAAAAGTGGTAAAACTAGCCATAACTACTACAATAATCACGGAGAGAACACACACGATAGAAGGTGTTTTTTTGAATGTGCCATAACATCCCGAAACATGAGCAAAGAATTAAAATGTAGAGCTTTAGAATGCATCCTAACTTAAGTTGTTACAACACAAAATAGACACACACACACACACACACACACACACACACACACACACACGATGTTATGCGGGAGCCTCTTGGTAATCACAAGACAAAAATCTGTGGTAGATAACCAAAAGACGTTGAGAAAGGAATGTAAGCATACCACTTAAGAAACTCATCAAACCCCAGAGAGCTGGACAAGAGGAAAAGAAACAGAGTAAGTACAAAACAGCCGGCAGCGAGTACAGACCTATCCATAACTACTCCAAGTGTAAAAGGACTAAATTGTTTAATCAAAAAAACATAGTGATTGAATGGACTTGGAAAACAACAGTCATCTATATGCGGCCTGTGAGAGAATGACTTAAGATGGAAGGATGCACACAGACCACAAGTGAAGGTATGGGAAAAGACATCCCATGCTTATGAAAACCAAAACAAAGCTGGGGTACCTATGGTCACATCAGACAAAATAACCTGACAAATAAAAACTGTGTAAGAACAAAGAAGGGCATATCATAATGAAAAATCCGTCAGTCCAGCAGAGGACCTAACATGTTTATGTATCTATGCACCCAACATAGGAGCGCCCACATAGAGAACACAAACATTAACAGACCTAAAGGGAGAAATATAGATAAGTATACAATGACAGTAGGGGCTTTCATACCCTATTTACATCGATGGACCAATCATCCAGACAGAAAATCAGTAAGGGAATATTGACCTTAAACAGCACAATAAAACAGGCAGACTTGAAAGCTATATACAGAACATTGCATCCCAAAGCAACAGAACACACCTTCTTTCAAGAGCTCAAGGAACTTTCTCCAGAATAGATCCCATTAGGCCACAGCCTTGCCAATATTTGTTGTTTTCTGTTTGTTTAATAAGAGCCATCGTAATGGTTGTGAGATGGTGTCTTACTCGGTGGTTTTGTTTGCTTTCTGTAAGGATTAGTGATAGTGTGCATCTCTTATGTGCTTATTGGCGATGTGTTGGTCAGCTCTGGAGACATGTCTATTCAGGTCTTTTGCCCATCTTTAAATTGGGTTGTTATTTTGTTCTTGTGCTTTAGGAACTGCCTATAAGTTGTGGGTGTTAATATCTTATGATACGTAATTTCACCATACTTTCTTCTGTTCTGTCACTTGCCTTTTCACTCCCTTAATGGTATTCTCTGATGCACAACATATTCAATTTTCATGAAGTCAAGCTATTTTTTTTTCCCTTTCTGTGCTTTTGGCGTCAGTCCAAGAATCCCTGTCAAATACAATGGCATGAAGCATTTCCCCAAGTTTTCTTCTTCTTTTTTTTTTTTTTTAATTTTTTTTGAACGTTTTTAATTTATTTTTGGGACAGAGAGAGACAGAGCATGAACGGAGGAGGGGCAGAGAGAGAGGGAGACACAGAATTGGAAACAGGCTCCAGGCTCCGAGCCATCAGCCCAGAGCCTGACGCGGGGCTCGAACTCACGGACCGCGAGATCGTGACCTGGCTGAAGTCGGACGCTTAACCGACTGCGCCTCCCAGGCGCCCCTCCCCAAGTTTTCTTCTAAGACATTTACAGGTTTAGGTCTGACATGTAAATCGGGATCCATTTTTTTCCCCCCAAGAGACATTTGGGATATAGGTTTTAAGATTTTTCCAAATACTTGCCTCGGTTTTCTCTTTCTTTTCTTCTCTTTGCTTTGCTTGGCTTGGCTTTGCTTTTCTTCTCTTTTCTCTTCTTTTTTTTTCTGTTCTTCTTTCATTTTTTTCTTTTCTCTCTCTCTCCCCTCCCTCTCTCCCTCCCTCCCTCCCTCCCTCCCTTCCTTTCTTCCCTCCCTCCCTGGGCTCTTTCCCTAGATAGGCAGTTGTTGAGAGTGCTGCTGCTATAAACATTTGGGTGCATCTGCGCCTTCGAAACAGCATTTTTCAGGGTAATGCTGGCCTCATGGAATGAATTTGGAAGTTTTCCTTCCGTTCCTACTTTTTGGAACAGCTTTGAAAGAAGAGGTATTAACTCTTCTTTAACTGTTTGGTAGAATTCCTCTGGGAAGCCATCCGGCCCTGGAATGTTTTTGTTGTGAGAGTTTTGACTACGATTCAGTTTCCTTACTGGTTATGGGTCTGTCCAAATTGTCTATATCTTCGGTTTCAGTTTTGGTAGTTTACATGTTTCTAGGAGTCTGTCCGTTTTTTCCAGATTGCCCAATTTGTTGGCATATCACTGCTCATAATATTCTCTTATCATTGTTTGTATTTGTGAAGTACTGATGGTCATCTCTCTTATTTTATTCCTGATTTTATTTTTTGAGTCCTTTCCTTTTTATTTTTTATTTTTGTCTAGGGTTTATTAGTTTTGTTAGTTCTTTGAGAGAACCAGCTCCTAGTTTCGTTGATCTGTTCTACTGGTCCGTTGATCAGTCGATATCATTGATTTCTGCTCTAATCTGTATCATTTGCCTTCTTCTTCTGGTTTTGGGCTTTATTCACCGTTCTTTTTTCCAGCGCCTTCGGGGCCAAGTTTTGATTGTGTGTTTGGGGACTTTCTTGCTTCTCGAGATACGGCTGATTTGCAAACCTCTTAGGTCTGCCTTTGCTGCCTCCCAAAGGCTTTGGACTGCCGTGTTTTCATTTTCATTGGCTTCCCTGTATTTCTTTATCGTTTCGTAAATTTCTTGGTTAACCCATTTATTCTTTAGTAGGATATTCTTTAACCTTCATCTTTCTGAGGGCTGTCCAACTTGTTTCTTGTGGTTGATTACAAGTTTCATAGCCTTGTGGTCTGAAAGTATGGATGGTATGAGCTCAATCTTTTTTGCACATGTTGAGGGCTGACTTGAGACCCAGTATGTGATCTATTCTGGAGAATGTTCCAGGTGCACTCAAGAAGAATGTGTATTCTTCTGCTTTAGGATGAAATGTTCTGAATATATCTGCTGAGTCCATCTGGTCCAGCCTGTCATTCAAAGCCATTGTATCCTTGCTGATTTTGTGTTTAGATGATCTGTCCATTGTTGTAGTGGGGTATTTAAGTCCCCTACAGTCATGGTATTAGTATCCGTGATTTTCTTTGTTTGTTCTTAATTGGCTTACATGTTTGAGTGGTCCCACTTGGAGACGTAACTATTTACGATTGCTGGGTCTTCTTGATGGATAGACCCCTTAATTATTTGGTCTGCTTAGTTTGTCTGATACAGGTGTGGCCACTCCAGCATTCTGTTGATGTCCAGTAGCACGATAGGTGGTTCTCTATCCCCTCATTGTCAATCTTCAAGTGTCTTTAGTCTAAAATGAGAGTTGTGTAGGCAGCATTTGGATGGACCTTGTTTTGAAATCCGTTCTGATGCCCTGGGTCTTTTGATTGGAGCATTGGGTCCATTTGCCTTTAGAGTGGTTACCTTTACCTTTTGATTGGAGCATTGGGTCCATTACCTTTAGACATGAATTTAGTGCCATTGTGGAGGTGGTCTTTTTGGTGAAATTCTCTTGCCCTTTCTAGGTTTTGGTTGCTTTTGATCTGTTTTGTGGTTTGTTTGTTTGTTTGTTTGTTTGTTTGTTTGTTTTCTTTTACATTCTGTTCTGTTCCGTTTTGTTTCTTTCTACACTCACAGAGTCCTCCTAGAGACTCCTTGCAGGGCCCGTTTAGTGGCCACAGATTCCTTTAGTTTTGGCTTGTCCGGAATACTCTATCCCTCCTTCCATTCTGAGTGACAGCAGTTCTGGATAAAGCATTCTTGGTTGCGTGATTTTTCTGATTCAGCACGGTGAATGTATCCTGCCTCTCCTTTATAGCTGGCCAAGTTCCTGTGGACAGATATGCTGTAAGCCTGGCCTGCTTCCTCGTGTAGGTGAAGAACTGTTTTTGTCATGGCTGTTTCCATAATTCTTTCCTTGTCTGTGTGTTTTGTGAATTTGACTATGATATGCCTTGGAGTTGGTTATTTTGCATTGAATCTAATGGGAGTTCTCTGTGCTCCTTGACTTTGATGTCTGTGTCCTTCCCCGGATTAGGAAGGTTGTCTGCTACAATTTGCTCACATAAACCTTCTGCCCCTTGTTTTCTCTATTCCTCCTCTTGAACTTCTAGGATGTGAATGTCCTTCCTCTTTAACAAGTGGTTGAGTCACCTAAGTCTTGTATCGTGATCTTTTGCTTTTGTTTCCTACCTCTTTTGCTGCTCCATTATTTTCCATAGTCTTACGGTCTATATCACTGAATTGCTGCTCTGCTTTCTCCATCCTTGCCGTCATGACAGCCATTCCTGATTGCATCTCGGTATAGGATTTTCCATTTTGGCCTGATTAGCTTTTAGTTCTTTTATCTCTGCAGAAAGTGTTCCTCTGGTGTCTTCTGTGCTGTTTGCAACCCCAGCTAGTAGTCTTACAAATTGTGGCTTTGAATTCTAGTTCAGACATCTTACATGTATCTGTGTTGATTACGTCTTAGGTGTCATTTCTTCTCGTTTCATTTTGGGTGAATTCCTCCATCTTGTCATGTTGGAGGGAGAAATAAATTAATAACTTAAAGAGTTAAAAGTAAAATATTAAAAACAAAACAAAAATATCATTTAAAGGAAGCTAGATCCTAGGTATGCATCTGTCTGCATGTTAAGAGATGCTTGATAGAAAAGGGACTAAAGAGAAAGGAAAAAGAGCTAAAAAAATGAACACATTAAAAAGAATTTAAATAGTAAAGTCGAATAAAACCGTTAAAGAAAACAAAACAAATTTTTTAAACTTGAAAAAATTAAAAAAAAAATTGTTCCTTCTGTGTGCAAGAAAAAGGAACCAACATAACAAAAGAGAACAGAACACATCAGAAAAACAGAAGCAAAGAGAATGAACAGATGAAGAAGCGTAAGGAATGAAATCCGAGTGGGGTTGCCTCCACTTTTCCCTAGAACTGAAATTTTGCAGTACGCTATAGTCCACAGACTTGACCGGTGGAGGGATTTGTTCTGGTCTTCTGGGAGATGTGTCTGGAGGACACAGGTTGGTCAGGCTCGGGGCGGGGGTGGACTTTGTTTTCCGCTGGGTGGCGCTGCTTAGCTCAGTAGCGTTGATGAGTGTGTGTGGGAGGGGACGCACGCTAGAGAAGAAAATGACTTCACTCAGCTCTCCAGTCTCTGGAATGGGAATTTTGTACCCTCACGTGAGGAAGCACCCCTCCTTTGTCTCAGGCCTCTGTCCACTCCCTGCATCCACACTGTCTGTGTCCAGGCTGTCTGCCGGCCAGGCAGCACTTCCCTCCAGAGTTGTATCTCCGATGGGACTGTGTCTCAGAACCCCAGGCTTCAGAGATTCCCCCGGATTGGACACACGCCAGTTATCTGGGAGCAGTGGACAGGTGACGACTTGTCCCAGAATACAGTGGTGTGCCAGCACACCCTCAAAGGTTCGGATCACAGCACGCAGCTGGGGCCAGGTTTCCCTGCACTCTGGCGTCTTTGTCTCAATACCAGCAAATGAGGCAGCTCTCCTGGGCCTGTGGGGTCTTTTCCCGTGGGGAGGCCATATGGCCTCTACCAGATTCTCTCCACGCAGGGAAATTGCTTCTCCCCATGTGGCACGTGGACCCCGCAGGCCACGCTGCCTGCTCCTGGGAGATTCTCCCTACTTTGTCACCAGAGCACCACCAGGTACTGAGCTCTGAAACTTCAGACTCGTGCTCCACTGTTAACACAATCCTGTGCTGTTGAAATGCTCTCCTTTCCCCCCATCAGTGGTGATAGGGAACAGATTTGTTGTCCAGTCCTCTTTGAGTGTTTTCACCCTTTTCTCTCTCCCTCTCTCCAGCTACTTTCAGGGAGAGTTCTTTTCTTGCACGCTCCCGATGTCCCACACTCTCCCCCTTTTCTCTTTCCCTCTCTGCTCTCTCTCTGCCAGAATGGCTCCCTGCCCTCCATGGCTTTTCTCTACCCCGGTTTACTTCTTTGCACCACAGACCTGCCAAGTTCTGAGGCTCAAGGTATGCAGATTGTTTCATTAATCCTCAGACCAATTTTCCCAGGTGTTTACAATGGTTTGATGCTGATCTGTCTGCATTTCAGGGATGAGACAAACTCAGGGTCTCCATGCTGCCCTGCCATCTTAACTCCTCTCTGCCAGAATGCTCTCTTTATCCTTATATTTTGCAAGTTTCCCTATGATATGTCATGGTGTTGACCTGCTTTTGTTGATTCTGAGGGGAGTTCTCTGTGCCTTTTGGACTTGAATGCCTGCTTCCTTCCCCAGTAAATAAGTAGTTGCCAGGCACGGATGAACAGGGTGGGGTGTCAGCGGGTCCTGCCTCCACTGGCAGTGGCAGTACTGCTCTCTGAAGTCCCACCATGTTGGTGCTGGAGGGGAAATGGCGCCACTGCAACCTCTCCTCCCTCCACTGGGGACTCTCACATCCCCCGCTGTGAGAACAGTGAGGCCCTCACAGAATAGTGAGGCCAGGCAGCACGGGGATCATGACCTGGGCCAAAATCAAAGTTGGTCGCTCCAAGGACTAACTCACCCAGGCACCCCTGTCTTGCTGAGTTTAACACTTTTTCTCTGTCCCTATTGTTTTGTATCTCTAATTACAGTACGTCTTGGTGTTGTCCTACTTTTGTTAATTTTGATGGGAGTTCTGTCGTGGACGCGCTGTCTTTTCCCTATCACTGAATGTGATGTTTTGTTTCCTCAAATAAATGTTCTCTCCTCTTTTTTCTCTCTTCTTCTGGGACTCCTAGTATATGAATGTTATTACATTTGATGGAGTCACTGAGTTCCCTAAATCTATCCCCACAATTCTTCTTTCTCTCTCTCCTCTGTCACCTTCATTATTTTCCATAACTCTATCTTCCGTATCACTTGTTCATCCGTCTGCTTCTTCCGGCCTTGTGGTCCTTCCATCTAGCCTGTTATGAAGCTGTTATTTTATTTTTTCATTTCTGAATGATTGTGTTATAACTGTTTTATCAAGGTGGCCTCCCTGATGTCCTCCTCCCTTCTACTAAAAGTTCTAGAAGAAATTGTTAATGTTTGTTTGTTTATATATTTACTTACTTATTTACTTCTTTATTTGAGAGAGAGAGAGAGAGAGAGAGAGAGAGAGAGAGAGAGCGAGCATGATCAAGGGAGGGGCAGAGAGAGAGGGAGACACAGAGTCCAAAGCAGGCTCCACGCTCCGAGCTGTCAGCACAGAGCCCGACGTCGGGCTGGAACTCACAGAGCACGAGATCATCACGTGAGCCGAAGTTGGACGTTTAACCGACTGAGCCACCCAGGCGCCCCTGATGTCTTCCATTGTTCTCTCAAGTCCAGCCAGTATCCTTATGGTTGTTGCTTTAAATTCTCCACCAGGCATGTTACTTACATCTGCTTGGGTTCGATCTCTGGCTGTGACCTTATCTAGTTGTTTCTTTGGGGATGAATTCCTTCTTCCTGGCACTTTGTCTAGGTCTCTGTCTTCTTCTCTGTGTTAGAAAAGCCTGATATGTTTGCTGTGCCCACGGTGCCCACACAGTGAGACTAAAGGCGTTATGAAGAGCCAGTCATATAGTGTGCGGGACTTCATGCTTCAGGGAATGTCTGTGGTGTATGCTTGGTGTGCTCTGCTGCTCTGCTGTGGCTGCTCTATCCCTCAGGCCAGTCATCTGCAGATGCTCTCTTTACCTGCAGTGGACAGTGTTGGGTCCTTGGCCAGAGTGGGGTAAGTTTTTAAGCAGGCATGGTAAAAGAGACCTGATGCTAGTTCCACTAGAACTGAAGTCCTGCACAACTCAATGGTCGGTACACGTGGGGTGTGGGGGATGTGTGCTGGTCTTCTGGGGGAGGCGCCCCCTGCACCGGCTCCTATGCACAGAAGCGGTGCCAGCAGAGTGCAGGGGGGCAGGACTCGGTGTTAGCAGGTCAGGCATCCACTGTGTGGGCACTGTGCTATTTACTGAAGTGGCTTATGGTGGGGGCGGGGGGGCAGAAATGGGACCTAGCCAGGTCCGTTGTTTCTGGAGAGAGGAGTTCATGCTTATGCTCTCAGGGAAGTCCCCCCCAAGAAGAGTGAATAATTTCCCCTCATGTGTCTAGGTGTCTTTCAGATTGCTGCTTTCTGTCTATTCCGCGTTACTTGCCGGCCCAGAGGAGCACAGTGCATTTGGGGTTTACCCCAGCCAGCTCTGCTGACTTCTAAACTTCCAAACTTCAGGGTCCTGGTGTTGGGGAGATGGGCACCGGTCCTCTGGGAAAGGTTCTCGCTGTGCTGCGACAGATGCAGGTTTGGTACAGAAGGGCAGTCACACCAGAGCACAAGGGTGTGGGATTTGGAGCAAGCCTGCTGTGCAGTGTTGTGGTTAGCTGCCCTCAGGATGTGTCTCTGCACCTCCGCTCAGGAGCAGAGGAAATGGTGCCCACCAGCTCCTCTGTCTCCACAGAGGCAATGCCACGCCTCACAGATGTGTTCCAAAACAAACCAGCAGTCTCTCCCTGCCCACTGAGGTGATCCTTAGAACATGCCATCTGCCCAGAAGTTGTTTGCCTGTCTTCTCTCCAGGAGTAGGGCACCGTCCTCAGAACTCCATCCCAGCTATCCTGGGGACCTGTGAAACTCCAGGCTTTGAACCCCACTGTTTACAAAAGCTCACAAAATTCACCCCCTCTCGTTGTGGAGTGAGTGCCTTTGGGGAAATGTTCTTGTGTCTTCCCCTCAGTGTGCCTCTTTCTCACCCTTCTTTGTGACTAGGGTTCTCTGCACTCTGCAGCACCTGCAGTCTGTTTCTCTCCCAAACCATGTCTCTGCACTTCTTACCTTTCTTCGTGTGGCCTCTCGTCTCTCTCTACTTGTGGAGTTTGTTTCTGTCAGTCCTCAGGTCATTTTCGTGGGTACTCAGAATGATTTGATGGTTATCTAGCTGTGTTCGAGGGACAAAGCAAGCCTAGGGTCCTCCTACCACACCTCCGTCTTAGCTCCTCTAGGGTGGGTTTTTTTTTTTTTTTTCTTTTCTTTTCTGTTTGAGTGAACTTCCATAACATTGTTGGGGAGGAAGGAATTCCATGTCCCCTTCAAGATCCTTCTAGCTGGACTGTGAATCAAATTGATACAAGGAGAGTAACAGGAAAAAACATCAAATTCAATTTCATATACATGGGGACTCCACACCAACACAAAATTGAAAGACTGGATATATGTGACATACATCATTCTGCACTAAGGAGAAGCAGGTAGGAGTCTGGGCTTTCAAAGGGAAGGTGTGCAAATCACAGGAAAAAAGATAAAGAGTAGATATGTGTTAAGCAACTGTTTGCAGGGCCTCACACAGACAATGGGGCATAGGAATTTTCACAAAAAGGCTTTGCTGAATTCCTCCTTGTTTTCCCCTCCTTCAATCCCTGTCTTCCACCCCTTGTTCTTATCATAATGTAGTTATCTATGCAGATTGCTGCTTCTAGGAGCAGCTGCTACATCTCAGTTGTGTTGAGTCAGCTGAGGGAGACAAGAGGGTCAAAAACTTTTGCTGAGTTGGGACGCCTGGGTGGCTCACTTGGTTAAGCGATGGACTTCAGCTCAGGTCATGATCTCACAGTTGTGAGTCTGAACCCCACGTCAAGGTCTGCATTGACAGCTCAGAGCCTGGAGCCTGCTTTGGATTCTGTGTCTCCCTCTATCCCTCATGAGCTCGTGCCTCTGTCTCTCTCTCTCTCTCTCTCTCAAAAGTAAAAAACATTAAAAAAAAAAAAAAACTTTTGCTGAGTCTATTTGGTTTTGACTGCTTTTAATTAGAAATAATCTTTGTGCCAAAGTAGCCCATCTCGGGGAGTCCTGCCATTGGCCTCTACAAGAGTTTTCTATATGGTGAGTAAAGTTAAGTGCCTTGTATGTGAAGTGTATGTATTATGGTTTATCATTTGCTTTCAAATAACTGTCCTTTAATCTCAGTACTATTTACTGAAATGTCCAGTTTTTATGCCCAGTTGGCCAAAATACCACCTTTGTAGTGGATTAAATTTACACATGTACATGTGTGATTTTTGGACACTTAGTTCTGTTCCACTGGAAAGCATTCATGTCATTTGATTTATTTTTCCTTTCTGTCTCTGAATGTGTAAGAACCAGGTGTTTAATTATACAGGTTTTGAATTATGTTTCAGAAGTAGCAGGACTAATTTCTCCCATACTCCTTACCTTTTCAGAACTTTCGTTTTTCACTAGACTTATATTTTATTCTTTCATGTGTTCCCAGACTGGTCTTTGGTGAGGTTTTCTTTTTTTCAGTAGATTAGTAGAATAGTAGAGTTCTTGTTCAGTAGAATATCTTACATAAAGTTTCTGTGTCAATATTGTTTCCCTCCACTTCTGTGTTGTCTTATTTTACATTTAGTAAAATGCACATAACAGAATGCTTACTGCTTATCCATGTTAAGTGTACAGTTCAGGAGCATTAAGAACATTCACAATGTTGTGCAACCTTCACTACCATCCATTTCTAAAACCCTTTCATAATTCTGAACAGAAATTCTGTATCAATTAAATAGTAACTCCAAGTTACCTCTAACTCTTAGCCCATGTATTGTATTTTCTGTCACTATGAATTTCTCTCTTCTAGGTATTGAAGGAGAGTGGATTTTGCCACTCCAGAATATGTCTCTTTGGCATAAGAATTATTTGGAGCTAAAGGCAGTAAAAACCCAGCATATTCAGGAAAAGCTCCTTACCTTCACTTCTACCACCTAAATTTACACGTTGGACAGAGAACCTGTATCAGGAATAGAGGTATTGCCAGAGATACCTAAGAAACTTCCATTGCATAACAGGGAAGCTCTCATTGCCCAAACATTGCTGGCTTTCTGTTAATGTCCTTCGTCTCCATTGCATCTCCATACCTACACTTATACTTAGCTCTGGATGTTATATAAGCTTCAATTTCCCAGCTACCTCTTAAGTCTCATATCTTTTGGGCCCCCATATGTATAAAATTAATTTTTCTTCTCCTGTATCTTAATTTGTCTGTATCAACTTAATTGTTAGACCAGCCAAGGAACATAGAAGGGACGGGAAATTTTCTTGTAGATACGGAATTGTATATTTGTCTTTTTATATGTGGCTTATTTTACTTACAAAATATTTCTGAGGTTCACCAATCTTACAGGATATGGTAGGATTTCCTTTCTTTTGATGGCCAAACAATTTATTCATTTTATCAGTTCAAGGGCATTTGGGTCATTTCCACATTTTGACTATTAGGAATAATGCTGCTATAAATGTTGTTATAGAAATTTCTGTTTGGTCTCTGTTTTTAGTTCTTTTGAGGATACCGGAAGTGGTATTGCTGGGTTATATAGTTAACATTTTGTAGAACCATGTACTATTTTCCATAACAGCTGTACTGTTTTATATTCCCAATAGCAATACACAAGTTTCCAATTCCTTGATGCCTTCCCAACAATTGTTAATCCCTATTTTTTTCATTACACACATCTAATGTATGTGAGTGGTATCCCATCATGATTTTCATATGCGTTTCTCTCAATGATGTGTGGTTATAAATACCTTTGTGTGTTTAAAGAGAGTAGACTATTTCATCCCAAAATATGCTAATCTGACAATGTATTTTGAGCTAAAGCCAATTAAAGCCAAGGTAGGCAAAGCTTTTTACCACTTTTTACATCTTCCTTAACTGCCTGAAAGAATTTAGATAGGAGGCCTGGCCTAGAAAGAGATATGTGAACAAAACCTGTATACACACACACACACACACACACACACACACACACACACACACATCTCTCACTTTAATACTGTGTCCCACTCTCTTGCTGGCTCAGAGAGTACTTTAGACTTAGAGTCTATGACACACAAGCAGGGGAGAACAAAGAGAGAAGGAGACAGTCTCCAAATCAGGTTCTGCACTCAATCCCACCAACTGTGAGATTATGACTTAAGCCTAAATCAAGAATCAGATGCTTAACAACTGAGCCACCAAGGCATCCCCAATATTTACTTTTCTATGTGTGTATATTTGGCCTAACTTTTGTTGGGATAACAGTACTAAAATCTACTGAATGTATCTATTTTTCTTATATAATCTGTCACTTTTACTTTATATATTTCGAAACTTCAACATTAGGTGCAACAGCATTTATGACTGGTATGTCTTCATAATTAACTTGTCTTTTGGCAATACTCTTACTTCTGAACTTCTTTTATCTTATAAGAACATAGATACTCAGTTATTTATTTTTTTAGTGAAGTGAAATTCACATAAAGTCACCATTTTATTACATACATTTTGTGGCATTTAGTCTTTTCACAGTATTTTCACACACTTTTCCACCCCTTTAAGGATATCTTGTTATGCAGTCATTCTGTAGCTCTACTTTCCTCTAGGACCTGGCAATAACTAACCAATTTTCTGTCTCTATGAGTTTACCTATCTGGATATTTTGTATACATGGAATCATTCAAGAAGTATTGTTATTTTTGGCCTCATTTACTTGGTGTATTGTTTTCAAGGTTCATCTACCTTGTTCCATGTATTTGAGCTTTAGTCCTTTTTATGACTGAAAAATGTTCCATTGTATGCACATAATTCATTTTGTTCATCTATTTGTCAGATGATTAATTATAAGGCCATTTCACACTTTTGGCTTGTGAATTCTTCTGGTAAGAACATTTGTGTACAAGTATTTGTTTGAGTACCTGTTTTAAATTTTGGGGTATACATTTTTATATAAGTGAGTTACGTGCTTAGAGAGGAAAATGTCAACAACATACTAAATGAGACTGAAGTCTTGGGTAAAGGTTACAGAGTCAAAATCAATATAAAGAACTTGCCAAAATATTGAGAGGGACTCACAATTGTCTTCCTTTATATATAAATGCAAAGAGAAATTGAGAGAACTTGTATAAATGAGCAGGCTTGGTTCCCTCTTGAATCAAACTTTCCTTCCTTTTTCATTGGTAAGTTTGTAATATTTCAGGTTAAGGAGGTAAATGTAGGAATACTGGATTGCAGGCAGAGTCTACTATAGGTTCAGTTACTCACTCTACATATCATGACAGAGGCTTTGGGGACACTGATGGGAAAGTTTTATTCCCTTTCAATGAAATAGTGTACAGGTTTTCCATTTAGCAGTAACGCAACCACATTTGCAAAGATTAATTGGGAAATCTTTTTTTTTTCTGGGTACTCCTCAGAGGATTCTAAATCAAGATTGGTCCCCATTAGGGAAAGTAACAATCTTTAGTTTGGTCTGAGAGGAGTAAAACCACCCTTACTATTACACTGTATGGTGGCATTACATTGTAGATAACACACCTCCCTCCATGAGAGATTTACTGGTGAGGAATTGGGATACTAGAAAGAGATGGTGGTTATGAAAAGGGCCTACAGATATCACAGTGGTCTGAGATGTGGGTCAAAAATTGGGTTTCCCAGAAAGACTCTCATCAGTTTAAGTCAGCCATTAGGGTTGATGGGTGGGAGATAAATACTCCAAGTGGGTGATAGAGAAAGTTTCACCAGTTAAGAAATCCAGTTTCTCCCTATGTGCTGGTGGAAATGTAAGACGGTGAACTTACACTGTGGCCAACCGTATGGAGGTTTCTCAAAAAGTTTAAATTGGAACTTCCACATGATCCAGCAATCAACTTCTGGGTACTTATATAAAGGAAACAAAAACACTAACTCAAAATTATATGTGCACTCCTAGATTCATACAGCATTAATTATTATATTAAAGACATAGAAACAATCTATGTGTCCATCAATGGATAGGTGGATAAAGCAGTGATACACACCCACACACACACAAAAAACCGCAATGCATGTTACTGAGTCATAACAAAAAAATCATAGCATTTCAGACAATATGGATGGACATGGGCATTATGTGAAGTCAGACAGAGAAAGAGAAATACTGTTTGATTTCACTTATATGAGAAATCTGAAAAACAAACACCAACAAAAATTACATTTCAGAGTAATTTTTCTGCTTAAAAAACAATTTGGAAGGCAAGGATTTTTGCTTTTCATTTATTTTTATTTCTTTTATCCGCGTGTCTCTCTCCTTGCTTCCTGTTTCACCCTTTCCCATTAGCTGTTTTCAAAGAATTGGGTAATAGTGGATAGGGTAATAGTGGATATAATGTTGAGAGTTTTTTGCCACCTCAACTACACTGTTTTGGATTTGTTCCTTCATGTAAGGGGAAAGATTTCTAGCTAATGCATAAAGGAAAACATTTCAATGCTCATGAGCCTTGCTTGGGGTTTAATGCAGTGTGTCTTTGGAAAGCCTGTATAAAGTATTGTAGAAAAACTTTGGGATGCTACCCTTATTTCTGAATGGTTTATGTTCTCTTAGAACAGGTTACCTTTGGGAATAAAGCTTCTACAAGTGTTTCTCCCAGACTTTGATATAAACCTCCAACTGAGCTGTTTCCTGGTCATTTTCAAGAGGCCCTGGGAGGGTGTCTGGCCAACAGTTTCCCAAGTCAGTGACTTTCCAAAGAGGCTACATAACTTGGAAAATAATTGCAGTAATCATGGATGAAAAGAACATCTTTTACAAACCAGTTAAATTCCCTATGAATAGGATTATGAATGGCCACTAATCTTTCTAGCCCTTTTCTAGATTTGGTAAGATCTTCTATATGGGAATAAAATAATATTGTAATGTCTAATATTTGAAGCTGTCCAGACAACATGTCTGTGGTGAGAGTAGATGCATTTAAAAGGGACTCTACCTGGGAAGGATTGGAGATGATGGAGTGTGATTACAGAGCCCTGAGAAGTAGGTGAAGTGAAAGGAAGTGTACCTTGTGTTTTCACAGGCTCTGCTAACATTATTTTCTTACTTTCAGCCTTTACATAAGTAACTGCATGTCCTGCATTGGAAGGCATACAACCTGCGGATTGAGTTGGGGTGGTTTTTGTATTTCTTGCCATGAAAGGGCAATGAACAGAGGCAGCTCAGTGATCAATGGGTTTCTTGGCAGATCCAGAGGATTGTGTGATAAAATAGCCATATTGTGGAAGAGGGATTTGAGGCCAAGGTCCAGAGTCACACAATCTTCTGAAAGGTCAGAGACAAGATCTGAAGAATGTAGGATGAAGGAGACAGTTACAGGAAGTAAATTTATGTTGGGTGAAAATTTAGCCTTCTGGTCCAAATCTGTTTTGTGATTTTCAGCATTTTTAAGTGAGTCCCTATGTGAGCCACAGTGGTTTTTTGTTTAGAATGAGAGTTATCTAAAGCTGAATACAGAGGACAGGTTCACTATGGCTGATTGGGGAGAACAGAGTTCAGATACTAGAGACTGGGTAGCTGGGTGATGCCATTTTCACCTCTCCTGCGCATGCGCATATGCACCTAAGGGTACCAAAACACTCCACCCCAGAATGCTAGCAGCACCATCTAGTGGAGAAAGGAGACATTACACTGGGGCCCACCCAAGGGCCAACCTCACTTTTCAGGAACAAAAGTCTCACCACCCGCTTAGTTTATGGACTATAAAGCACTTCATAAGTCTGACTTCTAGGGGAAAATAAAGTAATGTCAGTTATATTTCAATCTGTTAGCAGGCCCATCTATTCAATTTTCTTTCTTTTCTCTTTTTCACTTATTTTCTTTTTCTTGAATACAGAAAGAGAAAATTCTATTTTTATTTTCAACTTTTATTAAAAATATTTTCTTTAATTTTTTTACTATACTTTTTACTTTTGTGTAAATTTTTTCAAATTCTGTTTCACTTCCATCATTTTATTTTAGTCTACTTCAGTGTATTCACTTTTTAAATTTTTTAAACATTTTATTTTTCTTTTCTTTTTCTTTTTTCTCTTTTTCATTTATTTTCTATTTCTTGAATGCAGAAAGATAAAGACTTCATTTTTACTTTCAATTTCTTTTAAAAGTATTTTTCTTCAAATTTTTTCTACTATATTCTTTACTTTTGTGTAAATTTTTTCAAATTCTATTTTATCCCATCATCTAATTTTAGTCTACTTCAGTGTATTCATTTTTTCAAATTCTCAAATGATTTCCTTTTTCTTTTTTTTTCTACCCCCTCTCGCTTTTTTCCCTTTAATCTGTCAAACCACTTTCAGCACCCAGACAAAACACGCCTAGAATCGAGCATCATTTATTTGATTTTTTGTGTGTATGTATGTGTTTTTAATTTTTTAATTTTACTAT
This sequence comes from Neofelis nebulosa, assembly GCF_028018385.1. NCBI lineage: Eukaryota > Metazoa > Chordata > Mammalia > Carnivora > Felidae > Neofelis > Neofelis nebulosa. Next base: position 153,667 of record NW_026691919.1, read on the forward strand.
TTTTTAATTTTAGTTTTTTTAATTTCAATTTTTGTACCCAATTAATTCCTTTTCTCCCTTCAAAATTAGAAAACGAAGGTATTCACCCCAAAAGAAAGAGCATGAAGAAACGACAGCCAGGGATTTAACCAACACAGATACAAGCAATATGTCTCAGCCAGAATTTAGAATCATGATAACAAGAATAGTAGCTGGAGTCGAAAGTAGACTAGAGTCCCTTTCTGCAGAGATAAAAGAAGTAAAAAATAGCCAGAATGAAATTAAAAATGCTATAACTGAGTTTCAATCACAGATGGATGCAGCAGCATCAAGGATGGATGAGGCAGAACAGAGAATCAGCTATATAGAGGACAAACTTATGGAGAAAAACAAAGCAGAATAATCGAGGGAGATTAAGTTGAAAGAGCATGATGTAAGAATTAGAGAAATCCGTGACTCATAAAAAGGAAAAACATCAGAATCATAGGGGTCCCAGAAGAGGAAGAAAGAAATAGGGGTAGAAGGGTTATGTGAACAAATCATAGCAGAAAACTTTGCTAGACTGGGGAAAGACACAGACATCAAAATCCAGGAAGCACAGAGGCACACACAGATGGCCAACAGACACATGAGAAGATGTTCAAACTCACTCATCTTCAAGGAAGTGAAAATCGGGGCGCCTGGGTGGCGCAGTCGGTTAAGCGTCCGACTTCAGCCAGGTCACGATCTCGCGGTCCGTGAGTTCGAGCCCCGCGTCAGGCTCTGGGCTGATGGCTCGGAGCCTGGAGCCTGTTTCCGATTCTGTGTCTCCCTCTCTCTCTGCCCCTCCCCCGTTCATGCTCTGTCTCTCTCTGTCCCAAAAATAAAAAAAAATTAAAAAAAAAAAAAAAAAAAAAACGTTGGAGAAAAAAAAGAAGAAAAAAGGAAGTGAAAATCATCACAATGAGATGAGGGGCTGATACGTGTCCAAAAGGCTAAAATCCAAAACATAAGAAACTAGATATTAAACCAGGTCTATAACAAGCGATGAAGAAGTGCATTGTATCATTGGGGTCCATGGGCCCCTTCATATCAACATTTTTGTATTCTTCGAATAAATACCTAGTAGTGCAATTGCTGGTTCGTAAGGTAGTTCTATTTTGAATTTTTTGAGGAACCGCCATAATGTTTTCAGGTACTTTTATTTCCTTACTTAATATATTTGCTAGTTCTCAATCATTAAAGTTTATATTTCTTCCTGTTTCAGTATTTTGGTATTTTACAAGTTTCTAGGAATTTGTTTGTTACTTCTTGGTTGTTCAATTTGTTGGCATATATTTTTTTAATAATATTCTCTTATAATTGTATTTCTATGGTGTTCCTTATTTCTCCTCTATCATTTGTGGTTTTATATGTGACCTTTATCTTTTCTTTTTGATAAGCATCCCTAGGATTTTTTTCAAATCTGTTAATTTTTACAAAGAACCAGCTCCTTGTTTCATTGATATGTTCTATTTTGTTTTGGTTTGTTTGTTTACTTTACACATCATTTCTGTTTGCTCTAATTTTTATTATTCCCTTCCATTTGCAGGCTCTGGACTTCATTTGTTGTTCTTTTTCTATCTCTGTTGAATGTAAATTTTGTTCGTTTATTTGAGATTTTTCATGCTTCTTAAGGTAGGCCTTTACTGCTATATACTTCCCTTTCAGAATTTGTCTTGCTCTGTCCCAAGTGTTTTAGAGTGTTGTGTATTTATTTTCACTTTGTTCCATGGATTTTAAAAATTTATTCTTTAATATTCGGTTGAACTATTAACTAAGTAGCATGTAATATACCCTCAATTCATTTTTTGCCTTTCCAACTTTTGTCTTGTGGTATATGTCAAGTTTCATGGTGTTATGGTCAGAAAATGTGCATGCATGATGTCAATATTTTTGGACTTACTGAGGAAAGATTTGTGAGCTAGTTTGTGATCTATTTTGGAGAATGGGTCATGTGCACTTGAAAAGAATGTGTATTCTGCTGCTCTAGGATGCAATGTTCTGAATATATGTTGTTAAGTCCATCTTGTCCATCATGTAGTTCAAAGCCATTGTTTCCTTGCTAATTTTCTGCCTAGGTGATCTGTCCATTGTGTAAGTGCAATGTTAAAGTTCACCACTGTTATTTTATTGCCATCAATTTGTTTATGTTTGTTATTAACTTATGCAATATATTTGGTCCTCTCAAGTTGGGGACATAAGTTTTAAGGTTACTAGATATTTTTGTTGGATAATCTGTTTTACTATTCATGTCTTGTTACAGTCTAGTTTGTTTTATATAAGGATTGCTCCTCTGGATTATTTTTGGTTTCCATTTGCATGATAAATTGTTCTCCATCCCCTTACTTTCAATATTAAGGTGACTTTAGGTCTAAAATTAGTCTATTATAGACAACATATAGATTGGTCCCGGTTTTACATCAATTCTGACACCCTGCATCTTTTGATTGGTGCATTTAGTCCATTTACAGTCAGAGTGATTATGGATAGATATGTATGTATTGCCATTCTGTTATTTATTTTTTCATTGTTTCTGGAGTTTTAATCTGTTCTTTTCTTGTTTTGTCACTTTTCATCTTTCCTTTCCTCTTAGATTCCCCTTCCCCTTTATTACTTTTGCATGACTGGTTTAGTGGTCATGAAATTCTTATTTTAGTTTGTTTGGGAAAGTCTTTTATTTCTTAGTCTACTCAGCAGTATATCCTTATTGGATAGAGTCTTTGTGGCTGTGGATATTTCCCATTCAGCACCTCTCCCTTCATCCATCACTTTGAATATGTCATGCCACTGTCTTCTGGCATTACAGTTTTATGCTTAGACATCTGTAGCTAGCCTTATGCATCTTCCCTTGAAAAATATTGATATTCTTTATTTTGGTGCTGTTGGGAGGTTTTATTTAGGGATATATTCTGCAAATTTAGTTTCAAAATGTCTTAGTGTCAGCATGCTTTTATTGCTTTTAATGGGAATTGTCTGTGCCTCCTGGATTCTGGATGTCTGTTTCCTTCCCCAAATTAGGAAAATTTTCACCTGTTGTATCTTGAAATTCAGTCCCTGTTCTCTCTCTTCTGGAATTCCTATAATACAAATTTTTTTTTTTTTAATTTGATGGCATTACTGATTTACCTAAGTCTATTTTGTGTTCTATAACTCTTCTTTCTCTATTTTTCTCAGATCATTTTCCATATATTGCATCTATAATACTTATCTCTTCCTTTTTTCTTCCAGTTTGTGTTCATTGCATCAAGTTTATTTCCAGTTTAAGTTATTGTATTTTTCACTTCCCACTGATTGTTATTAACTCTTCATCTCTGGGGTAAAGGCCTTGCTGCAGACTTCTCCATTTTTTTCTGAATCCCAGTGAGTATTGTTATGATTGTTGCTTTAAATTATCCATCATGCATGTTATTTATACCTGTCTTGCATAGATTTCTGGTGATGACTATCTTTTTCTTTAATTTGGGATGGATGAATGCCATCTTAGCATTTTGTCTAAGTCTTTGTCTTCCTTTGGGTGTTAGAAAAGCCCTTTATTTTCCTGCTTCTGAGAGTTCTGGCTTCTTAAATAATTCTTATAGTGATCATGGCCTCGTGCATACAAGGTGTCTCTGGTATGTTCTGTGTATGCTCTGCTCTTGGGTTCTCTATCCCTTGGCTTGTCTTCTGAAGAAGCTCTCCTTGCCTGCAGTTGACAGTGTATGGTTCTTACTAGATAGTTCTGGCCAGAACTAGGTATGTTCTGCCTTGCTTGTTAAATGAGATCTGATACTACTTCTACAACAACTGAATCCCTGTAGAATTCTCTGGTTAGGAGATGTGCTGTGGATATGCCCACCACAATGGGACTGAGACAAACTTGACCAAAAAGGGCAGTATCACCAGAGCTCAGGGTTGTGGCTCCTGGTGTAAGTGGACTAGGCAGTTAGTGTTGGCATTGTGCTGCTTACTGCAGGGTTTTATGTGTGTATTTTGAGGTTTGATGATGGAAAATGGCACCAGTCAACACCCCTTTCCCCATGATGGTACCTCCTTTCATGCTGCCTTTTGAGAAGCACTCTGAGTAGAGGGAATATTCACCCTCCTATTTTTTCCAGGTGTTATTCAGACTGCTATTTCTATATTGTCCATTTAATGTTGCTTGGCTGTCCTCTCCAGGCACAGCACAGTGCTCTCCAGGCTGTATTCCAGCCAACCCTGATGGCTTTCAAAACTCAGGCTTTAGCTGTGTGGCATGGGCAGGGTGCTAGGCTGGTATTCTAGGGGTGAGATCCCATAATACTACATTGCAGGAATCTTGACTGAAAACGACTTTCACACAAGAGTTCAGTGGTGTGTATTTTGGTGCAAGCAAGTTAGGCACTAAGTGTTGGTGCTGAGCTACTTTCCCCAGGTGGCTCTGTGTTTATGCTGATGGATAGGAGAGAAAATGGTGCAGGCCAGCTCCTTTGTCTACACAGGCATCTACTTGAACTCTTCCTCTCAGGGATATACTCCAGGAAGAGCAAATAATCTCCCTCATATATGCGCCAAACATTCTTCAAATCTCCATTTCCATGCCATCTGCTGTAGTGTCCTTTACCTGGTTCTCTGTAGGACTAGAGCATTGACTTCAGGGCTGTATCCCCGTGAAGCCTGCTGAACTTAAAAACTCTAGTTCTTACACCCTGATGGTTGCAAGACTTAAAAAAAATCAGCCCCTATCATTTAATTAGGCAATGTATCCGGTGAAATGTTTTTCTTGTTCATTCCCCTGTGTGTTCCTCTGGCACTTGTCTTTCTCCACAGCCACAGTTTACTACCCTCTTAATTAACTGTAATCTATTTCTCTCCCAAACCATGTATCAACAATGCTTACAATCTTTGATTTGACTTTTTCTCCCCCTTTAGTTGTAAGTTTGTGCTGCCAGTCCTCAGTTTGATTTGTATGCTAGTTAGGATTATTTTATAATTATGCAGGTGTGTTCAAGGGATGGGATGAGCTAAGAGTCCCCTACTCCACCACCATCTTAGACCCTTGCCTGCACATTTAGATTGCTTTCAAATCTTGCTTATTATAGACAATGCTGCAATGAACATGGGAGTGAAATTATCTCTTCAACATATTGTTAAAAATGTATTTTTTTTCAACGTTTTTTATTTACTTTTGGGACAGAGAGAGACAGAGCATGAACGGGGGAGGGGCAGAGAGAGAGGGAGACACAGAATCGGAAACAGGCTCCAGGCTCCGAGCCATCAGCCCAGAGCCTGACGCGGGGCTCGAACTCACGGACCGCGAGATCGTGACCTGGCTGAAGTCGGACGCTTAACCGACTGCGCCACCCAGGCGCCCCAAAATGTATTTTTATATATACACAGAAACATCATTGCTTGATTTCATTTAATGTCTATTTTTTTTAAATTTAAGACACTTCATACTGTTTACACTAATGTATGTATTAATATGCAATCCCAGAAACAGTGTAACAGTGTTCTTTTTCCATAATCCCACCAAAGCTTTATGTCTTTTGTTTAGTCATAAGACAAGGTAATGTGATATATCGTTGTGGTTTTGATTTGAATTTCTAAGCGATTATTTGTTTTGAGCACTGTTTAATATAGCTTCTGGCTATCTGCATTTCTTTTCTGAAAAAAATATCTCTTCATGGTCTTTGCATATTTTTATAATTATTATTATTGCTTTTATTATCATTATTATTACTACTACCACTTAAGTATATAAGTTCATTGTATATTTTGGATATGAATTGCTTGTTGGATATATTTTAAAATTCTTTTCTTTATTTATAGTTTATTTTTCCCCTTTACTTTTGATACACACTTGAACATCGATTTAGTTATTACATAACATATGTAATCAAAGGGAAATTAAAATTTTTGTTAAGAGGACATTAAGGTGGAGAATTAGGGTGTCCTAAACTTGCCCCTCCCCCAAATAGCTAAGTAAGTATCAAATAATTCTGAACACCAAACGAATCTATGGAAGTGTTAGAGAACACAGATGCACAACCACAAACAGAAAGACCACCTATGGAAGGAAGGAATTGCAGAGTGTTGACTTGTGGGAGAAAAGAGCTGTGAATGCTGTGGTGGTGAGGGATCCCTTACACCAAAAGGTGAGCTAGAGAAAAGTGAAGGAAAAAAAAAGAGTAAAAAAATGCATGCAAGCAACTGCACAAGAAAAATGTTCCCCCAAACCATTGACAGGGTGGAAATGAGAGAGTTTCAATAAGAGCAGTATTTTATAAATAGCAGAGTACAGAGTCTGAAGCTTTGAACATCAGGGCCTTGTGTTTCTCTGGAGAGAAGGCAGGGTGAAGCTCCTGGAATGTGCCCTGTGTTATGAGATTGCCCTAGGTCACATGGGGAGAAGCTGTTCCCCTGTTTGGATTACATTTGGTAGAGATAGTATGGTCTCTCCATGAGCAAAAGACCCAGTACAGTGTTTGCCCCATTCACCAGTACAGGAACAAAGATGACACCCACAGGCAGCAAGCCATGGTGGCACTATGTGTTGCCTTTTACCATAAACTCCAAGTTATTGCCACTGTGTGGTCATTCAACTGTTTCCAGTGACAAGTGGGCACTGGCCATAGTGCAGCTATACTTCCCCAGATGATCAGTATGGGTCCAAGCCACAGAGGTTTGTAAAGTGTGGAGTTCTGAAACACAGTCATTCCTGAGATAAAATGCAGGAAGGTGGCACCACTAGGTAGATAGATAGTTCAGACACAAACAGGGACAAGGAGGCATGCTGGATTGTGTATCTGTGAGAGAATGTACTTTCTGCTCCAGAGAATAGAGCAAAGTGAAAACATTTTCACCCCCATTCCACTGGCACTGGTGAACCTCAATGAGATAAACAGATCCACCAAGTAGAGAATGAGTCTTTACATCAAGCCCTGTCTGCCTGTGCCCTTCATGCACATCTCCCTTAGGGAAATTCAGCCTGATTATCAGAGCAGCAGGCATCTCCCACAGAAGATAGCACAAACCCTTTCCACACACTAGTTCTACTGATCCTAGAGTGTTATAAGGATCTAGCTTCCTTTGAGTTTTGTTTGTATATTGGTTTCTCTTCGTTTCTCTTTTCTTTTCCTTTAAATTTTTTTTTGTTTTTTTTCAACGTTTTTTATTTATTTTTGGGACAGAGAGAGACAGAGCATGAACGGGGGAGGGGCAGAGAGAGAGGGAGACACAGAATCGGAAACAGGCTCCAGGCTCCGAGCCATCAGCCCAGAGCCCGACGCGGGGCTCGAACTCACGGACCGCGAGATCGTGACCTGGCTGAAGTCGGACGCTCAACCGACTGCGCCACCCAGGCGCCCCTTCTTTTCCTTTAAATGAGGTAGAAATTTATTTTTAATGTTTATTTTATTTTATTTTTTATTCTATTCTACTCTATTCTATTCTATTCTATTCTGTTCTGTTCTATTTTATCATTTGTCTTTTCTTTTTTCTATTAGGCTTCTTTTAACAAGCAGACCAAAACACATGCAAGATCTATCTTTCTTTATTATTTTTTTCTATTTTTCAATTTTTATTTTATTATTTGATCCCTCCAACATTACAAGATGAAGGAATTAATCCGAAAATAAAGAACAGGAAAAAAACATGGTCAGGAATGTAGTCAATACAGATATACATAAGATTTCTGAACTAGAATTTGCAACAATAATAAGAATTCTAGCTGGGCTTGGAAAAAAGCCTAGAGGACTCTAGAAAATACCTTGCTGTAAGGCACATCATAGTCAAATACACAGACAAGGGTAGAATTCTGTAAGCAACAAGGGTAAAAAAGCCTTTAACATACAAGGAGAGACCAGATCTATTCACAAAAACTTGGCACACAAGAGGAGAATGGCAGGGTATATTCAAACTGCTAAGCAGAAAAATATGCAGCCAGGAATATATCCAGCAAGGCTATAGTTCAGAGTAAAAGAGAGACAATGAGTATCCTAGACAAAACATAAAGGAGTATGTGATCACTAAATCACACCTGCAAGAAATATGAAAGGGGATTCTTTGAGTGGGGAAAAAGGACAAACAGGAAAAAATAATAAAAAGGAAAAGAGAAAATCACAGGAATACCAAATTTACAGCTAACACAATGCTACTAAACACATATCTCTCAGTAACAACCCTAAATGTAAATGAACTAAATTCTCTACTCAAAAGACACAAGGTATCAGAATGGATCAAAAACCAAAACCCATTAATGGATGTCAAAAATAAGCCAGAGTAGCCACACTTATATAAGACAATGAGATTTTAAAGTAAAGACTGTAAAAAGAAATTTAAAAGGGCATTATAAAATAATTAATGGGTCTTTCCATCAAGAAAATCCCCCTATTTTATATCACACAAATATGTATATATGAATTCACTAACAAAAACAAACTAATTCATAATAATACAATAACAGTAGGGAAAATTCAACAAGGAAACAATTATTTTGAATAATACACTGGATCAGATATACTTAACAGGTATATTCATAGCATTGCACCCTAAAACATTAGAATACACATTATTTTCAAGTACACATGGAGCATTCACTAGAAGAGATCACATATTGGCTCACAAATCTTCCCTCAAAATGGAGAAAAAGATTGAGATCATACCTTGCATTGTTTCAGGCCACAACACTAGGAATCTTGAAGTAAAGCACAAGAAAAAATTTGGAAAGACAATGCATAGGAGGTTAAAGAACAACCTACTAAAGAATGAATGGATTAACCAAAAAATTAAGACAAAATTAAAAAGTCATGGAAGCAAATGACATTGAAAACACAATAGTCAAACTCTTGCAATGCAGCAAATGTAGTCCTAAGAGG